>NW_026290923.1:202500-330000 GCF_023373465.1 Oncorhynchus keta | reverse complement strand
TTCCTGAGGAACACAGGGGAAGACCTACCCACATCATAGAAACATGAATAACTAGGACTCAGTCATAGAAACATGAATAACTAGGACTCAGTCATAGAAACATGAATAACTAGGACTCAGTCATAGAAACATGAATAACTAGGACTCAGTCATAGAAACATGAATAACTAGGACTCAGTCATAGAAACATGAATAACTAGGACTCAGTCATAGAAACATGAATAACTAGGACTCAGTCATAGAAACATGAATAACTAGGACTCAGTCATAGAAACATGAATAACTAGGACTCAGTCATAGAAACATGAATAACTAGGACTCAGTCATAGAAACATGAATAACTAGGACTCAGTCATAGAAACATGAATAACTAGGACTCAGTCATAGAAACATGAATAACTAGGACTCAGTCATAGAAACATGAATAACTAGGACTCAGTCATAGAAACATGAATAACTAGGACTCAGTCATAGAAACATGAATAACTAGGACTCAGTCATAGAAACATGAATAACTAGGACTCAGTCATAGAAACATGAATAACTAGGACTCAGTCATAGAAACATGAATAACTAGGACTCAGTCATAGAAACATGAATAACTAGGACTCAGTCATAGAAACATGAATAACTAGGACTCAGTCATAGAAACATGAATAACTAGGACTCAGTCATAGAAACATGAATAACTAGGACTCAGTCATAGAAACATGAATAACTAGGACTCAGTCATAGAAACATGAATAACTAGGACTCAGTCATAGAAACATGAATAACTAGGACTCAGTCATAGAAACATGAATAACTAGGACTCAGTCATAGAAACATGAATAACTAGGACTCAGTCATAGAAACATGAATAACTAGGACTCAGTCATAGAAACATGAATAACTAGGACTCAGTCATAGAAACATGAATAACTAGGACTCAGTCATAGAAACATGAATAACTAGGACTCAGTCATAGAAACATGAATAACTAGGACTCAGTCATAGAAACATGAATAACTAGGACTCAGTCATAGAAACATGAATAACTAGGACTCAGTCATAGAAACATGAATAACTAGGACTCAGTCATAGAAACAGCAATAACACTCAATACGCTTATGTAGTCGGGTGTGTGTGTCAGGCCTGGAATTACATGCACACCAACATCCTGTTATAGGTTTACATGCACACCAACATCCTGTTATAGGTTTACATGCACACCAACATCCTGTTGTAGGTTTACATGCACACCAACATCCTGTTATAGCTTTACATGCACACCAACATCCTGTTATAGGTTTACATGCACACCAACATCCTGTTGTAGGTTTACATGCACACCAACATCCTGTTATAGCTTTACATGCACACCAATATCCTGTTATAGGTTTACATGCACACCAACATCCTGTTATAGCTTTACATGCACACCAACATCCTGTTATAGGTTTACATGCACACCAACATCCTGTTATAGCTTTACATGCACACCAACATCCTGTTATAGCTTTACATGCACACCAACATCCTGTTATAGCTTTACATGCACACCAACATCCTGTTATAGGTTTACATGCACACCAACATCCTGTTGTAGGTTTACATGCACACCAACATCCTGTTATAGGTTTACATGCACACCAACATCCTGTTATAGCTTTACATGCACACCAACATCCTGTTATAGGTTTACATGCACACCAACATCCTGTTGTAGGTTTACATGCACACCAACATCCTGTTATAGGTTTACATGCACACCAACATCCTGTTATAGCTTTACATGCACACCAACATCCTGTTATAGCTTTACATGCACACCAACATCCTGTTGTAGCTTTACATGCACACCAACATCCTGTTATAGGTTTACATGCACACCAACATCCTGTTGTAGGTTTACATGCACACCAACATCCTGTTATAGCTTTACATGCACACCAACATCCTGTTATAGGTTTACATGCACACCAACATCCTGTTATAGGTTTACATGCACACCAACATCCTGTTGTAGGTTTACATGCACACCAACATCCTGTTATAGGTTTACATGCACACCAACATCCTGTTATAGCTTTACATGCACACCAACATCCTGTTATAGGTTTACATGCACACCAACATCCTGTTATAGCTTTACATGCACACCAACATCCTGTTGTAGGTTTACATGCACACCAACATCCTGTTATAGGTTTACATGCACACCAACATCCTGTTATAGGTTTACATGCACACCAACATCCTGTTATAGCTTTACATGCACACCAACATCCTGTTATAGCTTTACATGCACACCAACATCCTGTTATAGGTTTACATGCACACCAACATCCTGTTGTAGGTTTACATGCACACCAACATCCTGTTATAGGATAAAATGCAATAGCTCATTGGAACGCGTTTCTGATAAGACTTCAGTTTGTTTTGCGTGCATATTTTTCCTCATCAATACCCCATAATGACAAACGCGTAAACAGGTTTTTAGAATGTTTTGTAAATGTATCAAATAAAAATAACCCAATGGTCACTCTGACAGAGCTCCAGCGTTCCTCTGTGGAGATGGGAGAACCTTCCAGAAGGGCAACCATCTCTGCAGCACTCCACCAATCAGGCCTTTATGGTAGAGTGGCCAGAAGGAAGCCACTCCTCAGTAAAAGACATGACGGCCCGCTTTGAATTTTCCAAAAGGCACCTAAAGACTCTCAGACCATGAGAAACAAGATGCTCTGGTCTGATGAAACCAAGATTGAACTCTTTGGCCTGAAAGCCAAGCGTCATGTCTGGAAGAAACATGGCACCATTCTTACGGTGAAGCATGGTGGTGGCAGCATCATGCTGTGGGGGTGGTTTTCAGCAGCAGGGACTGGGAGACTAGTCAGGATCAAGGGAAAGATGAACGGAGCAAAGTACAGAGAGATCCTTGATGAAAACCTGCTCAAGAACGCTCAGGACCTCAGACTGGGGCGAAGGTTCACCTTCCAACAGGACAACGACCCTAAGCACACAGCCAACAGGTGTGCCAAGTTATACCCAAGAAGAGTTGAGGCTGTAATCGCTGCCAAAGGTGCTTCGAAAAAGTACTGAGTAAAGTGTCTGAATACTTATGTAAATGTGATATTTCAGTTTTTTTTTTTATACATTTGAGCCTGAATACTTATATAAATGTGATGTGTTTTTTAATATAAATTTGCAAACATTTCTAAAAAAAACAGTTTTTGCTTTTTCATTATGGGGTATTATGTGTAGATTTATGAAAATGGTAAATGGTTTAAAATGGGAAAATGGTTTAATACATTTTAGAATAAGGCTGCAACCTAAACCTAAATGTGGTAAAAGTGAAGGGGTCTGAATACTTTAGGAAGGCCCTGTATATGCCGCAACATGTGTGAGGTTATAGATCTATAGTCAGTGTCCCTGTTTTAGTTACTATTCCATTAGTCAGTGTCCCCGTTTTAGTTACTATTCCATTAGTCAGTGTCCCCGTTTTAGTTACTATTCCATTAGTCAGTGTCCCCGTTTTAGTTACTATTCCATTAGTCGGTGTCCCCGTTTTAGTTACTATTGCATTAGTCAGTGTCCCCGTTTTAGTTACTATTCCATTAGTCAGTGTCCCCGTTTTAGTTACTATTCCATTAGTCAGTGTCCCCGTTTTAGTTACTATTCCATTAGTCAGTGTCCCCGTTTTAGTTACTATTCCATTAGTCAGTGTCCACGTTTTAGTTACTATTCCATTAGTCAGTGTCCCTGTTTTAGTTACTATTCCATTAGTCAGTGTCCGGGGACTTTAATGCAGGCAAACTTAAATCCGAAACATGTGTAACCATAGAAGAAGAAAACAAACTCTAGAGACACATTCAAAGCTCTCCCCCGCCCTCCATTTGGCAAATCTGACCAGAATTCTATGCTCCTGATTCCTGATTACAAACAAAAACTAAAGCAGAAAGTACCGGTGACTCTCAATCCAGAAGTGGTCAGATGGCGCGGATGATACACTACAGGACTGTTTTGCAGCACAGACTGGAATATGTTCTGGGATTCATCCAATAGCATTGAGGAGTACACCATCTCAGTCACCGGCTTCATCAATAAGTGTATCGACGACGTCGTCCCCACAGTGACCGTACGTACATTTCCCAAACAGAAGCCATGGATTACAGGCAACATCTGCACCAGGCTTAAGGCTAGAGCTAGGGACAGTAATCTGGAATCTTATGTGAAATCCTGCTACTCCTCAGACAGGAAAAGCTTCAATTCAGGACTAAGACTGAATCCTACCGGCTCTGACGCTCGCTTGAAAACCATTACGGACTACAAAGGGAAACCCAGCCGCGAGCTGCCCAGTGACGCGAGCCTACCAGACGAGATAAATACCTATGCATCGTCACTTTACAAATGACCTCGACTAAGCTGTACCCCCCCCTCATCGTACCCCCCCTGTATTTAGCCTTGTTACTGTTATGTACATTTCTTGTGTTACCGTTTGATCAAATAATTACTTTTTTTTTTAAATTTACTTTAATTTATTTAGTAAATATTTAGTAAATATTTTCTTAACTCTATTTCTTGAACTGCGTTGTTGGTTAAGGGCTTGTAAGTATTTCACTGTATTCTGTTGTATTCGGCCTATGTGACAAATACAGTTTGATTTGATTTGATTTGACACCGCAAATGAACAACTTCAGAAAGGAATCTGGTTTGCTAGAAATAATAGTCTCCATAATCACTGGGGCACATTGGACGCAAGGCATTACAGCCACTCAATAGGGCCTCCGCAAGGAAATTGTAGCCCTGGTGTGATTGTGTCTATGCGTGCGTAGTTACCTCTCATCTGCCTCCCTCCAATCCCTCTGTCTCCTCCGTGTTCTTTCGTTTGACAGACAGGAACGAGGGAATACCTCTCCTTCCTCCTCCACTCCTCTATAAAGGTGTAGAACAGTGTTCTGTCGCTCGCCACGTCTATGATGGCCAGCCCACCGCTAGGGCTGCTGGGAGAGAGAGATGCATCCTGGGAGAGCTGGAGGGTGAAGCCCTCGTCAGTCAGAGATGAGGGGGAGGAGAGGACAGGAGGAGAGTCTAGCAACGTTTTGGGTTGAGGGGGAGGTTTGGTGTCTGTTTTGGGGGGAGGTTTGGTATCTGTTTTGGGGGGAGGTTTAGGGTCTGTTTTGGGATCTGGTTTCAGGAACTGGGGACCAACAGAGACTGCTGGTTGATCAGGGAGGCGGGAGGAGTGAGCTGATTGGTGGATAGGTCGAGGGGTGGGGGTTGATTGATTGAGAGGATGGGAAATATGAGTTGGTTGGTTGAGAGGTCTGGTGGTGAGAGGTGAATGGTGGATAGTCCTAGTGGTGTAAGGTGATTGGTTGATAGTCCTCATAATGTGAGGTGATTGGACAGAGGAGATGGTCAGTTTAACAGTTTCTTGAGTTGGGGGGATGAGGTCCCCATGAGCCCCACCTGATCTCCCCTCTTCTCTCTCTCCCAGTTGTCCCCCTGTCTCCCCCATCTCACGTTGTTCTCTCCTGTCTCCCCTCGTCTCTCCCCCTCTTTCTCCCTCAGGGGTTGCCTCATCTCCCCCCATCTCACACTGGTCTCTCCTGTCTCTCTGTCCTCCTCAGCACGTACCAGTGCTGTTAGACCAGTCAGACCAGTCAAACTGTCGTCTGAGTCTTGGTTGTCAACAGCAGTGTGTGTGAGTGTGTGAGCAGGTGGCAGCAGAGGGTGTTGGGAGGGCTGGTCAGACATACTAGGCCAACGATCAAAGATGTCCTGGAGTCCAGGGCTGCAGAGGAGGGAGGGTTCAGTCTCTCTCCTCTTCTCTCTCTCCTCCTCTCGCTCTCTCCCTCCATCTCTCCGTGATGCAGGTCTTTTAAACAGCCTGCTCTCACACACTGCAACACCTCTCACATCTCTCTCCTTCTCAACCCCTCCATCTCCTCCTTTTTCTCCCCTTTCCTCTCCCACTACATTTCTCATCCCCTCTCTCCTCTTCTCTCCCAGTCTCTCTGACCAGGAAGGTTCCACCTCTTCTCCACCAGTGTTCTGTGTCAGTCTGTCTGTCTGGTTATGGTTGTCTTTGGGTTCATATAACAGACCACTGTGATTGTGTTGAGGTCGCTCCGTCAAACGCTGGTCATGTGTGTATTTTCCCCGACCGTGATCGTCTGTCTGACCATCGCTGTGGTTGGGTTGAGGTCCTTGTTGCTCTGTTTCCCCATGGTCAGGTTGGGGTCTGTCGGTCTGACCGTAGTCTTGTTCGTGTTGAAGTCCCTCCGTGTGTCTCAGCAGGCTCCGCCTCTCTAGGAAGTGCTCTCCGACCAGCAGAGAGTCGCCCCACTCTGATAGGTTGAAGGACGACTCGCCCCATTGGACGGCCTCCTGTTCCTCTGCCTCCTGATTGGCTATGAGCCCGCTGCGTTGCCGCTGCTGGTTGGACAGGAGACTGGTCTCCATGACAACAGGCCCCTCCTTCTCTTCCTCTGATTGGTGAGAGTCGTGGCTAAGCCCAGCCAATAAAGAGCTGTCGTACAGGCTGTCGAATAGGAAGCTGCTACTGCCGTTTAGACTGTTCTCATTGGTCACTGAGGAGCGATGTGCGTTAGGGGGTGGGAAGGGTTCATCATCGACATCATTATCGCCTGCCAAGATCTGTGGGAGGAAGAGTACACCACCATCATCCTTACCATCATCATCATCACCACCATCATCATCCAAACCATCATCATCATCATCACCACCACCATCCCCATCATAATATATGCCATTTAGCAGACGCTTTTATCCAAAGCGACTTACAGTCATGTGTGCATACATTCTACGTATGGGTGGTCCCGGGAATCGAACCCACTACCCTGGCGTTACAAGCGCCATGCTCTACCAACTGAGCTACAGAAGGACCATCATCATTATAAACACCTCCATCATCATAAACACCATCTCCATCATAAACACCATCATCATAAACACCATCATCATCATCATTATAAACACCTCCATCATCATAAACACCATCATCATCATAAACACCATCATCATCATCATCATAAACACCATCTTCATCATCATCATAAACACCATCTCCATCATAAACACCATCTCCATCATAAACACCATCATCATAAACATCATCATCATCATCATCATAAACACCATCTTCATCATCATCATAAACATCATCATCATCATAAACACCATCTCCATCATAAACACCATCATCATCATAAACACCATCTCCATCATAAACACCATCATCATCATAAACACCATCTCCATCATAAACACCATCTCCATCATAAACACCATCTCCATCATAAACACCATCATCATCATAAACACCATCTCCATCATAAACACCATCATCATCATAAACACCATCATCATCATAAACACCATCATCATCATAAACACCATCTCCATCATAAACATCATCTCCATCATAAACACCATCTCCATCATAAACACCATCATCATCATAAACACCATCTCCATCATAAACACCATCATCATCATAAACACCATCTCCATCATAAACACCATCATCATAAACACCATCATCATCATAAACACCATCATCATCATAAACACCATCATCATAAACACCATCTCCATCATCAACACCATCATAAATACCATCTCCATCATAAACACCATCATCATATACACCATCTCCATCATAAACACCATCTCCATCATCAACACCATCATAAACACCATCTCCATCAAAAACACCATCTCCATCATAAACACCATCTTCATCATAAACACCATCATCATAAACACCATCTCCAATATAAACACCATCATCATAAACACCATCTCCATCATAAACACCATCATCATAAACACCATCATCGTCATCATCATAAACACCATCATCATAAACACCATCTCCATCATAAACACCATCTCCATTATAAACATCATCATCATCATAAACACCATCATCATTATAAACACCATCATCATCAACACCATCATCATCATAAACACCACCATCATGATAAACACCATCATCATCATAAACACCATCTCCATCATAAACACCATCATCATCAACACCATCATCATAAACACCATCATCATCATAAACACCATCTCCATCATAAACACCATCTCCATCATAAACACCATCTCCATCATAAACACCATCATCATAAACACCATCATCATAAACACCATCTCCATCATAAACACCATCATCATAAACACCATCTCCATCATAAACACCATCTCCATCATAAACACCATCTCCATCATAAACACCATCATCATCATAAACACCATCTCCATTATAAACATCATCATCATAAACACCATCATCATCATAAACACCATCATCATCATAAACACCATCATCATCATAAACACCATCTCCATCATAAACACCATCTCCATCATAAACACCATCTCCATCATAAACACCATCTCCATCATAAACACCATCTCCATCATAAACACCATCTCCATCATAAACACCATCATCATCATAAACACCATCTCCATTATAAACACCATCTCCATTATAAACATCATCATCATCATAAACACCATCATCATTATAAACACCATCATCATCATAAATACCATCATCATAAACACCATCATCATCATAAACACCATCATCATCATAAACACCACCATCATCATAAACACCATCATCATAAACACCATCTCCATCATAAACACCATCTCCATCATAAACACCATCATCATCATAAACACCATCATCATCATAAACACCATCTCCATCATAAACACCATCTCCATCATAAACACCATCATCATCATAAACACCATCATCATCATAAACACCATCTCCATCATAAACACCATCTCCATCATAAACACCATCTCCATCATAAACACCATCATCATCATAAACACCATCATCATAAACACCATCATCATCATAAACACCATCATCATAAACACCATCATCATCATAAACACCATCTCCATCATAAACACCATCTCCATCATAAACACCATCTCCATTATAAACACCATCATCATCATAAACACCATCATCATCATAAACACCATCTCCATCATAAACACCATCTCCATCATAAACACCATCATCATCATAAACACCATCTCCATCATAAACACCATCTCCATTATAAACATCATCATCATCATAAACACCATCATCATCATAAACACCATCATCATAAACACCATCTCCATCATAAACACCATCTCCATTATAAACATCATCATCATCATCATAAACACCATCATCATCATCATAAACACCATCATCATCATAAACACCATCATCATCATAAACACCATCTCCATCATAAACACCATCTCCATCATAAACACCATCTCCATCATAAACACCATCTCCATCATAAACACCATCATCATCATAAACACCATCATCATCATAAACACCATCATCATCATAAACACCATCATCATCATAAACACCATCATCATTATAAACACCATCTCCATCATAAACACCATCTCCATCATAAACACCATCTCCATCATAAACACCATCATAAACACCATCATCATAAACACCATCTCCATCAAAAACACCATCATCATAAACACCATCTCCATCATCATGAACACCATCTTCATCATAAACACCATCATCATCATCATAAACACCATCATCATAAACACCATCACCATCATAAACACCATCATCATAAACACCATCTCCATCATAAACACCATCATCATCATAAACACCATCATCATCCTAAACACCATCTCCATCATAAACACCATCATCATAAACACCATCATCGTCATCATCATAAACACCATCATCATAAACACCATCATCATCATAAACACCATCATCATAAAACACCATCTCCATCATAAACACCATCATCATCATAAACACCATCATCATCATAAATACCATCATCATAAACACCATCATCATAAACACCATCATCATCCTAAACACCATCGCCATCATAAACACCATCATCATAAACACCATCATCGTCATCATCATAAACACCATCATCATAAACACCATCATCATCATAAACACCATCATCATACAACACCATCTCCATCATAAACACCATCATCATCATAAACACCATCTCCATCATAAACACCATCATCATCATAAATACCATCATCATCATAAACACCATCATCATAAAACACCATCTCCATCATAAACACCATCATCATCATAAACACCATCATCATTATAAACACCATCATCATCATAAACACCATCTCCATCATAAACACCATCTCCATCATAAACACCATCATAAACACCATCTCCATCATAAACACCATCATCATAAACACCATCTCCATCATAAACACCATCTCCATCATAAACACCATCATAATCACCATCATCATCATAAACACCATCATCATAAACACCATCTCCATCAAAAACACCATCATCATAAACACCATCTCCATCATCAACACCATCATAAACACCATCATCATAAACACCATCTCCATCATAAACACCATCATCATAAACACCATCATCATTATAAACACCATCTCCATCATAAACACCATCATCATCATAAACAACATCTCCATCATAAACACCACCATCATCATAAACACCATCATCATCATAAACACCATCATCATCATCATTATAAACACCATCTCCATCATAAACACCATCATCATCAACACCATCTCCATCATAAACACCATCTCCATCATAAACACCATCTCCATCATAAACACCATCTCCATCATAAACACCATCATCATAAACACCATCATCATAAACACCATCATCATCATAAACACCATCATCATCATAAACACCATCATCATCATAAACAACATCTCCATCATCAACACCATCTCCATCATAAACACCATCATCATAAACACCATCATCATCATAAACACCATCTCCATCATAAACACCATCATCATAAACACCATCATCATAAACACCATCATCATAAACACCATCATCATCATAAACACCATCATCATCATAAACAACATCTCCATCATAAACACCATCTCCATCATAAACACCATCTCCATCATAAACACCATCATCATAAACACCATCATCATCATAAACACCACCAACACCATCTCCATCATAAACACCATCATCATCATAAACACCATCTCCATAATAAACACCATCATCATCATAAACACCATCTCCATCATAAACACCATCATCATCACTATACTCATCATTAACACCATCATCATCATAAACACCATCATCACTATACTCATCATTAACACCATCATCATCATAAACACCATCATTATAAACACCATCTCCATAATAAACACCATCATCATCATAAACACCATCATCATCATAAACACCATCATCATCATAAACACCATCATCATCATAAACACCATCATCATCATAAACACCATCTCCATCATAAACACCATCATCATCATCACCACCATCATCATCATCGCCACCATCAATGTGGTGGCTGTGGTTGAGTGAGTGTGTGTGTGTGTACCTGGTTGTCGAGGATCTGTTCCATCTGGCTGTCAGTCAGAGATAAGTTGTATCTGGGCGCAGCGTCGTCATGGAAACCATAGGTATGGGGGTTGCCATGGATACTGTTGACTGTTGAGGGGTTCGGTGGGTTAACGTCGGTGGATTTCCCCTCTCCACCCTTCTCCCTCCTTCCTCTCTCCTCCTCCCTCCCTCTCTCCTCCTCCTCTCCACCCTTCTCCCTCCTTCCTCTCTCCTCCTCTCCACCCTTCTCCCTCCTTCCTCTCTCCTCCTCTCCACCCTTCTCCCTCCTTCCTCTCTCCTCTCCACCTTCTCCCTCCCTCCTCTCTCCTCCTCCTCTCCCCGCTTCTCCCTCCCTCTCTCCTCCTCTCCACGCTTCTCCCTCCTTCCTCTCTCATGCTGTGAGTTAGCACACTTTCTCTCCCTCTCCTCTCTCTGGTCTTGTAGTAGAATCATTCTCTCAGTCTGAGTGTCCAACTCCAAACTATCCCCAAACCTTCCCTCCTCCTCGTAGAGTTCAGGAGACCCACACCTATCCTGCTCTTCCACCCTCCGGCGTTTGACTACAAAAGAGAGAGAAAGAGCTGGGGCTTGGGCAGAGGAGAGGAAGAGGGGAGGAGGGACAGGGGAGAGGAGGCAGGGAGGAGGAGGGACAGGGGAGAAGAGGCAGGGAGGAGAGGGGACAGGGGAGAGGAGGCAGGGAGGAGGAGGGACGGGGGAGAGGAGGCAGGGAGGAGGAGGGACAGGGGAGAGGAGGCAGGGAGGAGGAGGGACAGGGGAGAGGAGGCAGGGAGGAGGAGGGACAGGGGAGAAGGGGCAGGGAGGAGAGGGGACAGGGGAGAGGAGGCAGGGAGGAGGAGGGACGGGGGAGAGGAGGCAGGGAGGAGGAGGGACAGGGGAGAGGAGGGGGAGGAGGGGGACAGGGAGAGGGCAGGGAGGGAGGGGACAGGGGAGAGGAGGCAGGGAGGAGGGGGACAGGGAGGAGGGGGAGGAGGAGGGACAGGAGGAGGAGGCAGGGAGGAGGAGGGACAGGGGAGAAGAGGCAGGGAGGAGGGGGGACAGGGGAGAAGAGGCAGGGAGGAGGGACAGGGGAGAGGAGGCAGGGAGGAGGGGGGACAGGGGAGAGGAGGCAGGGAGGAGGAGGGACAGGGGAGAGGAGGCAGGGAGGAGGAGGGACAGGGGAGAGGAGGCAGGGAGGAGGGGGGACAGGGACCTCTGGTGGTGCCTTGCTCTGGAGGAGAGGTGCAGACTTTGGGGTAGAAACCGAGATCAGGGCAGGGACTGGTAGTGTTTTAGGAGGAAGTTTAAACAACGTTCCTCTCCTCCTCTCCTCACTCTCTCTTTTCTCTACGCTCTTCTCCTCCCTTTCTCCCATCTTCTCCTCCTCCTCTCTCTTCTCCTCCTCCTCTCTCTTCTCCTCCTCCTCCTCCTCTCTCTCTCCCCTCTTTTCATCCTCCCTCTTCTCCTCCTCCTCCTCTCTCTCTCCCCTCTCCTCCTCCTCTCTCTCTCCCCTCTTTTCATCCTCCCTCCTCTCCTCCCTCCTCTCCTCCTCCTCCCTCCTCTCCTCCTCCTCCCTCCTCTCTGAGTGTATAGAGCGCAGTACTTTCCTCAGAGCTGTGGACGGCTGTCTTCTACATGCCTGTGCAGGAGATCTCCCTGCCATGCCCAGTCCGTCCCTCTTTACTGTCCCCCCAGAAACACTGGTCAGAGGTTCCTCCACTCGGGAGGTGGGGGCTCTGAAACGGGGAGGGCGAGAGTGGAAGGGGTGGTTGGAGGGATTGAGAGGGGGGTGAGGGCTACTGACTAGTTCAGCTAAGTCCTGGGTGTTTATACCTCTCCTGTCACAGACAGGAAGGTTAGGGTCTTCCTCGCTTCCTCCCTCTTCCCTCTCTCCCACCTCTACTCCTCTCTCTTCCCTCTCTCCCACCTCCACTCCCTCGTTCTTCTCTCTCCCTCTCTGCTCTTCCCCTTTCCTCTCTCCCTCGTTCTTCTCTCTCCCTCTCTGCTCCTCCCCTGTCCTCTCTCCCTCGTTCTTCTCTCTCCCTCTCTGCTCCTCCCCTGTCCTCTCTCTCTCGTTCTTCTCTCTCCCTCTCTGCTCCTCCCCTGTCCTCTCTCCCTCGTTCTTCTCTCTCCCTCTCTGCTCCTCCCCTGTCCTCTCTCCCTCGTTCTTCTCTCTCCCCTCTACCTCTTTCTGTTCAACCACGTTTCTCCCTCCGTCTTCCATCTCTTTCTTCTCATTTAACCTCATCTCTTTATCTCTCCAGGATTTGGACCGGTCCCGCTGTGTCTCAGGTGAGTCGTTGTCATGGTCGTTGTTAGGGCGTGTTTCTGTGGGCAGTGTCGCTGGGTCCCAGGTCACCCCCAATAGGGCGAGGTCTTGCTGGAGGAGGAGCCTGGCCTCAGACACGATTTCAATGGCTGCCTCGTGTTCTGTTAGAGCACGCCCCCCACTGACCCAGACACACCGTAAGCTCCGCCTCTCGGCTGCCTCCCCCTCGGTCTCATCCATCGCACGACGAGAACTGGAGAGGAAGAGATCATCATCATCATCATCACCACCACCACCACCACCAGCCCTTTACAACACACTCTCCTCCCTCCTCCTAACCTCTTAAAGGGGACAGCCTTGCGTAGGGCCTTCTCCACCTCAGTGACCTTTGCCCTGGCCAGCTGGGCCACCGTAGCGAGGCCCTGGTCGTAGAGTGTTCGTGCCCTTGTTGCGCTCAGCAGTGAGACCCTGACCAGGTCGACCAGTTCCCTCTGGACCCCAAAGCACAGCCTGGTCTGGTACTGGGACAGGAGTAACTCCAAGCTGTGCCATCCCAGCCGCCGGCAGAACACCGTTACCATGCCTACGGGACAGGAAACCGCACCGTTACTGTGGTTACAGCATGGTCTGGGACATGCGGGGACAGAAGTAACTAACAGAACACTGTTACCTAGGGGAGGAAAAAGACTACTGTGTTACCTGGGCAGGGCTGTGTGTGTTTACCTGCATACGTGGAGGCAGACTGCTGTAGAGACTGTAGCTGTCCGCGGCTACAGTTGTACTTGGTTGCCACGGTACCCAGAGGAACCTCATTGACAAGGTCCTGAAGGACCAGAGTAGTGAAGAACCTGAAGATAAGAATTTGTTCTTATTTAAAAACATATATATTTTTTTAAACGTACCAGACCCATATGAATTGGGTGCGTAACCCATTAGGGTGTCCAACCACGGTGATCAGAATGACAGAAATCACATCTAGATTATGGTAATTCACATTAACAGAACAGTACATTATGGTAATTCACATTAACAGAACATTTAGATTATGGTAATTCACATTAACAGAACAGTACATTATGGTAATTCACATTAACAGTACATTATGGTAATTCACATTAACAGAACATTATGGTAATTCACATTAACAGAACAGTACATTATGGTAATTCACATTAACAGAACAGTACATTATGGTAATTCACATTAACAGAACATTTAGATTATGGTAATTCACATTAACAGAACAGTACATTATGGTAATTCACATTAACAGTACATTATGGTAATTCACATTAACAGAACATTATGGTAATTCACATTAACAGAACAGTACATTATGGTAATTCACATTAACAGAACATTCACACTATAGTAATTCATATTAACACAACATTTAGATTATGGTAATTAATATTAACATGACATTTAGAATATGGTAATTCAGACTAACAGAACATTTAGATTATGGTAATTCATATTAACAGAACATTTAGATTATGGTAATTCATATTAACAGAACATTTAGATTATGGTAATTCATATTAACAGAACATTTAGATTATGGTAATTCATATTAAAACAACATTTAGATTATGGTAATTCATATTAACACAACATTTAGATTATGGTAATTCATATTAACACAACATTCAGATTATGGTAATTCATACTAACAGAACATTTAGATTATGGTCATTCATATTAACACAACATTTAGATTATGGTAATTCATATTAACACAACATTTAGATTATGGTAATTCATATTAACACAACATTTAGAATATGGTAATTCATATTAACACAACATTTAGATTATGGTAATTCATATTAACACAACATTTAGATTATGGTAATTCATATTAACACAACATTTAGATTATGGTAATTCATATTAACACAACATTTAGATTATGGTAATTCATATTAACACAACATTTAGATTATGGTAATTCATATTAACACAACATTTAGATTATGGTAATTCAACTTTAAAAAGCAATGAACGTTTATCTTAAAATGTTGATAAACTATTATTTCTTCACATTATAAGCACAGCAATGCACACAAGGCAGTAGGACTATAACAAGGCAGTAGGACTATAACAAGGCAGTAGGGCTATAACAAGGCAGTAGGGCTATAACAAGGCAGTAGGGCTATAACAAGGCAGTAGGGCTATAACAAGGCAGTAGGGCTATAACAAGGCAGTAGGGCTATAACAAGGCAGTAGGGCTATAACAAGGCAGTAGGGCTATAACAAGGCAGTAGGGCTATAACAAGGCAGTAGGGCTATAACAAGGCAGTAGGGCTATAACAAGGCAGTAGGGCTATGACAAGGCAGTAGGGCTATGACAAGGCAGTAGGGCTATAACAAGGCAGTAGGGCTATGACAAGGCAGGGCTATGACAAGGCAGTAGAGCTATAACAAGGCAGTAGGGCTATGACAAGGCAGTAGGGCTATAAC
This sequence comes from Oncorhynchus keta, assembly GCF_023373465.1. Classification (NCBI taxonomy): domain Eukaryota; kingdom Metazoa; phylum Chordata; class Actinopteri; order Salmoniformes; family Salmonidae; genus Oncorhynchus; species Oncorhynchus keta. The sequence goes on along the minus strand of NW_026290923.1, from coordinate 313,789 downwards.
AAGGCAGTAGGGCTATAACAAGGCAGTAGGGCTATAACAAGGCAGTAGGGCTATGACAAGGCAGTAGGGCTATAACAAGGCAGTAGGCTACAATTAAATGTTCGTTCCAGGGAAAATACCGTTGCTAATATGACTAGAGTTGTGTTTTATGACTAGGATGATCAACTACTTGGATGATCAACTACTTGGATGATCAACTACTAGGATGATCAACTGCTAGGATGATCAACTGCTAGGATGATCAACTGCTAGGATGATCAACTGCTAGGATGATCAACTGCTAGGATGATCAACTGCTAGGATGATCAACTGCTAGGATGATCAACTGCTATGATGATCAACTGCTATGATGATCAACTGCTAGGATGATCAACTGCTAGGATGATCAACTACTAGGATGATCAACTACTAGGATGATCAACTACTAGGATGATCAACTAGTAGGATGATCAACTACTAGGATGATCAACTACTAGTATTATCAACTACTAGGATTATCAACTACTAGGATTATCAACTACTCTGATGGGTTGGTAATATAACTAGGGTTATAGGCTACTGGTTTCAATGGTATATAGAAGTCTTTATATAATAATAGACTGCTGGTTTCAATGGTATATAGAAGTCTTTATATAATAATAGACTGCTGGTTTCAATGGTATATAGAAGTCTTTATTAAATAATAGGCTACTGGTTTCAATGGTATATAGAAGTCTTTATATAATAATAGACTGCTGGTTTCAATGGTATATAGAAGTCTTTATTAAATAATAGGCTACTGGTTTCAATGGTATATAGAAGTCTTTATATAATAATAGACTGCTGGTTTCAATGGTATATAGAAGTCTTTATATAATAATAGACTACTGGTTTCAATGGTATATAGAAGTCTTTATTAAATAATAGACTACTGGTTTCAATGGTATATAGAAGTCTTTATTAAATAATAGACTACTGGTTTCAATGGTATATAGAAGTCTTTATTAATTAATAGGCTACTGGTTTCAATGGTATATAGAAGTCTTTATTAATTAATAGGCTACTGGTTTCAATGGTATATAGAAGTCTTTATTAATTAATAGGCTACTGGTTTCAATGGTATATAGAAGTCTTTATATAATAATAGACTACTGGTTTCAATGGTATATAGAAGTCTTTATTAAATAATAGACTACTGGTTTCAATGGTATATAGAAGTCTTTATTAATTAATAGACTACTGGTTTCAATGGTATATAGAAGTCTTTATTAAATAATAGGCTACTGGTTTCAATGGTATATAGAAGTCTTTATTAATTAATAGGCTACTGGTTTCAATGGTATATAGATTAAATCTTTTTAATTAATAGGCTACTGGTTTCAATGGTATATAGAAGTCTTTATATAATAATAGACTACTGGTTTCAATGGTATATAGAAGTCTTTATTAAATAATAGACTACTGGTTTCAATTATATAGAAGTCTTTATATAATAATAGACTACTGGTTTCAATGGTATATAGAACTGGTTTCAATGTCTTTATTAAATAATAGGCTACTGGTTTCAATGGTATATAGAAGTCTTTATTAATTAATAGGCTACTGGTTTCAATGGTATATAGAAGTCTTTATTAAATAATAGGCTACTGGTTTCAATGGTATATAGAAGTCTTTATTAATTAATAGGCTACTGGTTTCAATGGTATATAGAAGTCTTTATATAATAGGCTACTGGTTTCAATATAGAAGAGGCTACTGGTTTCAATGGTATATAGAAGTCTTTATTAAATAATAGGCTACTGGTTTCAATGGTATATAGAAGTCTTTATTAATTAATAGGCTACTGGTTTCAATGGTATATAGAAGTCTTTATTAAATAATAGGCTACTGGTTTCAATGGTATATAGAAGTCTTTATTAATTAATAGGCTACTGGTTTCAATGGTATATAGAAGTCTTTATTAATTAATAGGCTACTGGTTTCAATGGTATATAGAAGTCTTAATTAATAGGCTACTGGTTTCAATGGTATATAGAAGTCTTTATTAATTAATAGGCTACTGGTTTCAATGGTATATAGAAGTCTTTATTAAATAATAGACTACTGGTTTCAATGGTATATAGACGTCTTTATTAATTAATAGGCTACTGGTTTCAATGGTATATAGAAGTCTTTATTAAATAATAGACTACTGGTTTCAATGGTATATAGAAGTCTTTATATAATAATAGACTACTGGTTTCAATGGTATATAGAAGTCTTTATATAATAATAGGCTGCCTGTTTGGTCTGGTTCTGGCTACTTTGAAGCAAGGTGAGACAGGCTGAAGCAGCAGCTCTCACTACATCCGCTGGTATTAAACAACAATACATTTTCGCAATGGGATTTGTTTTTTCTCCCCCGGGAAAATTGGCCAGCACAAATTTTATTGATCAACTTTTAATTCAAAAATGTTTTCTCTCCAAAAGGGAAACCGTGGTGTGTGTTACGCTGTACCGTTTGTGTATGGCCATCTGTCGTCTCTGTCTGTCTGTCTTGGCGATCAGTTTCCCGCTAACAGACCGAGCCAAGAAGCTCTCCTGAACACCAACCAGCTCTGCTACTCTCTTATTGGATGAGCCAAGCCCCTCCCACAGACACCAGAACTGGTACCAGTCTATTGTGGTCCACTCAGCAAACACAGGAGTTATCTGGAGGACACAAACACAGGAGTTATCTGGAGGATACAAACACAGGGGTTATCTGGAGGATACAAACACAGGGGTTATCTGGAGGATACAAACACAGGAGTTATCTGGAGGATACAAACACAGGAGTTATCTGGAGGATACAAACACAGGAGTTATCTGGAGGATACAGACACAGGGGTTATCTGGAGGATACAAACACAGGGGTTATCTGGAGGATACAAACACAGGGGTTATCTGGAGGATACAGACACAGGAGTTATCTGGAGGATACAGACACAGGGGTTATCTGGAGGATACAAACACAGGAGTTATCTGGAGGATACAAACACAGGGGTTATCTGGAGGATACAAACACAGGGGTTATCTGGAGGATACAAACACAGGGGTTATCTGGAGGATACAAACACAGGGGTTATCTGGAGGATACAAACACAGGGGTTATCTGGAGGATACAAACACAGGAGTTATCTGGAGGATACAAACACAGGGGTTATCTGGAGGATACAAACACAGGGGTTATCTGGAGGATACAAACACAGGGGTTATCTGGAGGATACAAACACAGGAGTTATCTGGAGGATACAGACACAGGGGTTATCTGGAGGATACAAACACAGTGGAGGATACAAACACAGGGGTTATCTGGAGGATACAAACACAGGGGTTATCTGGAGGATACAAACACAGTGGAGGATACAAACACAGGGGTTATCTGGAGGATACAAACACAGGGGTTATCTGGAGGATACAAACACAGGGGTTATCTGGAGGACACAAACACAGGGGTTATCTGGAGGATACAAACACAGTGGAGGATACAAACACAGGGGTTATCTGGAGGATACAAACACAGTGGAGGATACAAACACAGGGGTTATCTGGAGGATACAAACACAGGGGTTATCTGGAGGATACAAACACAGGGGTTATCTGGAGGATACAAACACAGGGGTTATCTGGAGGACACAAACACAGGGGTTATCTGGAGGATACAAACACAGGGGTTATCTGGAGGATACAGACACAGGAGTTATCTGGAGGATACAAACACAGGGGTTATCTGGAGGATACAAACACAGGGGGAGGATACAAACACAGGGGTTATCTGGAGGATACAAACACAGGGTTATCTGGAGGATACAAACACAGGGGTTATCTGGAGGATACAAACACAGGGGAGGATGGAGGATACAAACACAGGGGTTATCTGGAGGATACAAACACAGATACAAACACAGGGGTTATCTGGAGGATACAAACACAGGGTTATCTGGAGGATACAAACACAGGGGTTATCTGGAGGATACAAACACAGGGGTTATCTGGAGGATACAAACACAGGAGTTATCTGGAGGATACAGACACAGGGGTTATCTGGAGGATACAAACACAGTGGAGGATACAAACACAGGGGTTATCTGGAGGATACAAACACAGGGGTTATCTGGAGGATACAAACACAGTGGAGGATACAAACACAGGGGTTATCTGGAGGATACAAACACAGGGGTTATCTGGAGGATACAAACACAGGGGTTATCTGGAGGATACAAACACAGGGGTTATCTGGAGGATACAAACACAGGAGTTATCTGGAGGATACAAACACAGGGGTTATCTGGAGGATACAAACACAGGAGTTATCTGGAGGATACAAACACAGGAGTTATCTGGAGGATACAAACACAGGAGTTATCTGGAGGATGGGGGGTACCTGGTAGAGTGTGTGTAGGTCGTTGTCCAATACGAAGCTCTTCATGGCTCTCTGTAGATCTGAGAAGATGCCCAGTGCCTCGGGAGGTGAGAGAGAGGAGGAGAGGGTGGCAGAACCCAGGTGGGTGGGGCAGTACCTCTCTTGTCCTCCTGCCCCCCCTCTCTCATCCCACTCTCCCCCTCTACCCCTCTCATTACCCTCTCTTTGGATAGATATGAACTCATTCTCAATCAACCATTCCACGCATGCCTCTATCGCTCCCTCCCGCACTCCTCCTCCCGTCTCCCCTCCTGTGGTGTCAGAGCGGGCACCAGCAGCCAGCAGCGTACAGGAAGCATAAAGCCTCACATCCTGGGGAGAGCTGGCCACGCCCCCAACAATGATCTGACAGGAGACAGATAGATACTGTAGATGACAGGTACAGGTAGATACTGTAGATGACAGGTAGATACTGTAGGTGACAGGTACAGGTATAGACTGTAGGTGACAGGTATAGACTGTAGGTGACAGGTACAGACTGTAGGTGACAGGTATAGACTGTAGGTGACAGGTACAGGTATAGACTGTAGGTGACAGGTACAGATTGTAGGTGACAGGTATATACTGTAGGTGACAGGTATAGACTGTAGGTGACAGGTACAGGTATAGACTGTAGGTGACAGGTATAGACTGTAGGTGACAGGTATAGACTGTAGGTGACAGGTATAGACTGTAGGTGACAGGTATAGACTGTAGGTGACAGGTACAGACTGTAGGTGACAGGTATATACTGTAGGTGACAGGTATAGACTGTAGGTGACAGGTATAGACTGTAGGTGACAGGTATAGACTGTAGGTGACAGGTATAGACTGTAGGTGACAGGTATAGACTGTAGGTGACAGGTACAGACTGTAGGTGACAGGTACAGACTGTAGGTGACAGGTACATACTGTAGGTGACAGGTACATACTGTAGGTGACAGGTACATACTGTAGGTGACATACTGTAGGTGACAGGTATACTGTAGGTGAGAGGTATATACTGTAGGTGACAGGTATAGACTGTAGGTGACAGATATATACTGTAGGTGACAGGTACAGGTATATACTGTAGGTGACAGGTATAGACTGTAGGTGACAGGTATAGACTGTAGGTGACAGGTACAGGTATAGACTGTAGGTAACAGGTACAGGTATATACTGTAGGTGACAGGTATAGACTGTAGGTGACAGGTACAGGTATAGACTGTAGGTGACATGTACAGGTATATACTGTAGGTGACAGGTACAGGTATAGACTGTAGGTGACAGGTACAGGTATAGACTGTAGGTAACAGGTACAGGTATAGACTGTAGGTAACAGGTACAGGTATATACTGTAGGTAACAGGTACAGGTATAGACTGTAGGTGACAGGTACAGGTATAGACTGTAGGTGACAGGTACAGGTATAGACTGTAGGTGACAGGTACAGGTATATACTGTAGGTGACAGGTACAGATATAGACTGTAGGTAACAGGTACAGGTATAGACTGTAGGTGACAGGTACAGGTATATACTGTAGGTGACAGGTACAGGTATAGACTGTAGGTAACAGGTACAGGTATAGACTGTAGGTGACAGGTACAGGTATAGACTGTAGGTGACAGGTACAGGTATATACTGTAGGTGACAGGTACAGGTATAGACTGTCTATCCTAGTCTATGGTAATAAATGTACAAATAAAATCTATATTTCAGGGGTTAGAGGTCAGTACCTCCAGGATGGCTCGGAGCATGCTGGTGGTTAGGCCCTCCCCCTCCCTCTTCACCAGGCAGCTGCTGATTGGCTGCAGAGAGCTGTCCTGGGTAATAAATGTACAAATAAAATCCATATTTCAGACACACAGGATGGCCCATGCTTTTAGGCCCTCCCCCTCCCTCTTCACCAGGCTCCTGCCTCCTGGACACACCAACACACTCTCCCCTAGATGAGGTAAAGGGACGAGGGAGAATGGGGGTAGAGGGAGAGTCGGGGGCAGGGGGGAGAAAGGGGGTGAGGTACTAAACGATATCATAACCGCCATCGATAAAAGACAGTACTGTGCAGCCGTCTTCATCGACCTTGCCAAGGCTTTCGACTCTATCAATCACCATATTCTTATCGGCAGACTCAGTAGCCTCGGTTTTTCGGATGACTGCCTTGCCTGGTTCACCAATTACTTTGCAGACAGAGTTCAGTGTGTCAAATCGGAGGGCATGCTGTCCGGTCCTCTGGCAGTCTCTATGGGGGTGCCACAGGGTTCAATTCTCGGGCCGACTCTTTTCTCTGTATATATCAATGATGTTGCTCTTGCTGCGGGCGATTCCCTGATCCACCTCTACGCAGACGACACCATTCTATACACTTTCGGCCCGTCATTGGACACTGTGCTATCTAACCTCCAAACGAGCTTCAATGCCATACAACACTCCTTCCGTGGCCTCCAACTGCTCTTAAACGCTAGTAAAACCAAATGCATGCTTTTCAACCATTCGCTGCCTGCACCCGCACGCCTGACCAGCATCACCACCCTGGATGGTTCCGACCTTGAATATGTGGACATCTATAAGTACCTAGGTGTCTGGCTAGACTGTAAACTCTCCTTCCAGACTCATATCAAACATCTCCAATCGAAAATCAAATCAAGAGTCGGCTTTCTATTCCGCAAAAGCAAAGCCTCCTTCACTCCATGCTCGGTAAAGCTCCGCCTTATCACACTGGTCACGATGCCATCCCTAGCTTAGTTCTCTGCTACTGTAAAACTGACTTTTATCCTACCAACCTCAAACATCTGCGATGTCAGCTAACCGATCGCTGCAGCTGTACATAGTCTATTGGTATATAGCCCACCCATTTTCACCTACCTCATCCCCATACTGTTTTTATTTATTTACTTTTCTGCTCTTTTGCACACCAATATCTCTACCTGTACATGACCATCTGATCATTTATCACTCCAGTGTTAATCTGCAAAATTGTAATTATTCGCCTACCTCCTCATGCCTTTTGCACACATTGTATATAGACTCCGCCTTTTTTTCTACTGTGTTATTGACTTGTTAACTGTTTACTCCATGTGTAACTCTGTGTTGTCTGTTCATACTGCTATGCTTTATCTTGGCCAGGTCGCAGTTGCAAATGAGAATTTGTTCTCAACTAGCCTACCTGGTTAAATAAAGGTGAAATAAAAAAATAAAAAAACATTTAAAAAAGGAAGGGGTTAAATAAAGGTGTTCGCCTACCTGGTTAAATAAAATAATATTTAAAAAAGGAAGGGGGTGCGGGGGGGGGGGAACAGGTCCAGACATTTTCAATTGTCTTCCTGTCCTCCTCAGACACAGAGATGCATTCAATTACTGGGATTAAAATGTTCATTAAAATCGATTTAATTCTGTGTCCTCACCCCTCTCCCCCATCCCTTTCCCCCTCCTCACCCGGAGTGTCGACTGCCATTGAAAATACATTGAGATTAATTCGTCTCAGTGTATGGACGCTATTTCTCTAAAATGGTGATATGTGTTAGTGTCTGCTGTGCTAATAAAGAAAACAAGATGGATGCCAGTACAGTGTGAATTAGTTACAGAAAATATATACAAACTAATTAATACATACGAATATTCATCCTCCCAGCAGAGAAGGGAGACGCTGTTACTGTACATGACTAATAATATAATAATATATGCCATTTAGCAGACGCTTTTATCCAAAGCGACTTACAGTCATGTGTGCATACATTCTACGTATGGGTGGTCCCGGGAATCGAACCCACTACCCTGGCGTTACAAGCGCCATGCTCTACCAACTGTGCTACAGAAGGACCACCACTGTCTATGAGACCGAAGTTCGCAGGCAACTGTTACTGTACATGACTACACTGTCAATGAGACCGAAGTTCCCAGGCAACTGTTACTGTACATGACTACACTGTCTATGAGACCGAAGTTCCCAGGCAACTGTTACTGTACATGACTACACTGTCTATGAGACCAAAGTTCCCAGGCAACTGTTACTGTACATGACTACACTGTCTATGAGACCGAAGTTCCCAGGCAACTGTTACTGTACATGACTACACTGTCTATGAGACCGAAGTTCCCAGGCAACTGTTACTGTACATGACTACACTGTCTATGAGACCGAAGTTCCCAGGCAACTGATTGATCAGACATTCTACAAGAGACTACAAACCCCACAAAACAACTGTTTGCTGTAATCAACAGACTGTCACCAAGGGCACGCATAATGGTGACATCACCAAAAGAGAACACCGGTTATTGGTGCGTAAAAACAGCTCCAAACTGGGAATCTGCCATCACCAAAATAATGTTTCGTTATCTAAATCCCCAGAGGGACAGGATGATCCTCTTTGTGATATCAGACCAGGTTTGGCAGAAGGCAGGAAGATATCTGCTCAAATCAAATGGTATTGGTCACATACACATATTTAGCAGATGTTATTGTGGGTGTAGTGAAATGCTTGTGTTCCTAGCTCCAACAGTGCAGTAGTATCTAACAATTCACAACGATACACACACATTTCAAAATAAAATAATGCAATTAAGAAATATATAAAACATTAGGACGAGCCATGTCGGGGTAGCATTGACTAAAATACAGTAGAATAAATACTGTATAGACATATGAAATGTGTAAAGCAGTATGTAAGAATTATTAAAGTGACCAGTGTTCCAGCATTAAGGTGACCAGTGTTCCAGCATTAATGTGGCCAGTGTTCCAGTATTAAGGTGGCCAGTGTTCCAGTATTAAGGTGGCCAGTGTTCCAGTATTAAGGTGACCAGTGTTCCAGTATTAATGTGGCCAGTGTTCCAGTATTAAGGTGACCAGTGTTCCAGTATTAAGGTGGCCAGTGTTCCAGTATTAAGGTGGCCAGTGTTCCAGTATTAAGGTGGCCAGTGTTCCAGTATTAAGGTGGCCAGTGTTCCAGTATTAAGGTGGCCAGTGTTCCAGTATTAAGGTGACCAGTGTTCCAGCATTAAGGTGACCAGTGTTCCAGTATTAAGGTGACCAGTGTTCCAGCATTAATGTGACCAGTGTTCCAGCATTAAGGTGGCCAGTGTTCCAGCATTAAGGTGACCAGTGTTCCAGTATTAAGGTGACCAGTGTTCCAGTATTAAGGTGGCAGTGTTCCAGGGTGAGTGTTCCAGTGTTGTTCCAGCATGTTCCAGTATTAAGGTGAAGGTGACCAGTGTTCCAGCATTAAGGTGACCAGTGTTCCAGCAGTGTTCCAATTAAGGTGACCAGTGTTCCAGCATTAAGGTGACCAGTGTTCCAGCATTAAGGTGACCAGTGTTCCAGCATTAAGGTGGCCAGTGTTCCAGCCCAGTGTTCCAGCATTAAGGTGACCAGTGTTCCAGCATTAAGGTGACCAGTGTTCCAGCATTAAGGTGACCAGTGTTCCAGCATTAAGGTGACCAGTGTTCCAGCATTAAGGTGACCAGTGTTCCAGCATTAAGGTGACCAGTATTAAGGTGACCAGTGTTCCAGCATTAAGGTGACCAGTGTTCCAGCATTAAGGTGACCAGTGTTCCAGCATTAATGTGACCAGTGTTCCAGCATTAATGTGACCAGTGTTCCAGTATTAAGGTGACCAGTGTTCCAGCATTAAGGTGACCAGTGTTCCAGCATTAATGTGACCAGTGTTCCAGCATTAATGTGATCAGTGTTCCAGTATTAAGGTGACCAGTGTTCCAGCATTAAGGTGACCAGTGTTCCAGCATTAATGTGACCAGTGTTCCAGCATTAAGGTGACCAGTGTTCCAGCATTAAGGTGACCAGTGTTCCAGCATTAAGGTGACCAGTGTTCCAGCATTAAGGTCACCAGTGTTCCAGCATTAAGGTGACCAGTGTTCCAGCATTAAGGTGACCAGTATTAAGGTGACCAGTGTTCCAGCATTAAGGTGACCAGTGTTCCAGCATTAATGTGACCAGTGTTCCAGCATTAAGGTGACCAGTATTAAGGTGACCAGTGTTCCAGCATTAAGGTGACCAGTGTTCCAGCATTAATGTGACCAGTGTTCCAGCATTAAGGTGACCAGTATTAAGGTGACCAGTGTTCCAGTATTAAGGTGACCAGTGTTCCAGCATTAAGGTGACCAGTGTTCCAGCATTAAGGTGACCAGTGTTCCAGCATTAATGTGACCAGTGTTCCAGTATTAAGGTGACCAGTGTTCCAGCATTAAGGTGACCAGTGTTCCAGCATTAATGTGACCAGTGTTCCAGCATTAAGGTGACCAGTGTTCCAGCATTAAGGTGACCAGTGTTCCAGCATTAAGGTGACCAGTGTTCCAGCATTAATGTGACCAGTGTTCCAGTATTAGGATGACCAGTGTTCCAGCATTAAGGTGACCAGTGTTCCAGCATTAAGGTGACCAGTGTTCCAGCATTAAGGTGACCAGTGTTCCAGTATTAGGATGACCAGTGTTCCAGCATTAAGGTGACCAGTGTTCCAGTATTAAGGTGACCAGTGTTCCAGTATTAAGGTGACCAGTGTTCCAGTATTAAGGTGACCAGTGTTCCAGTATTAAGATGACCAGTGTTCCAGCATTAAGGTGACCAGTGTTCCAGCATTAAGGTGACCAGTGTTCCAGCATTAAGGTGACCAGTGTTCCAGCATTAAGGTGACCAGTGTTCCAGTATTAAGGTGACCAGTGTTAAGGTGACCAGTGTTCCAGCATTAAGGTGACCAGTGTTCCAGTATTAAGGTGACCAGTGTTCCAGCATTAAGGTGACCAGTGTTAAGGTGACCAGTGTTCCAGCATTAAGGTGACCAGTGTTCCAGCATTAAGGTGGCCAGTGTTCCAGTATTAAAGTGACCAGTGTTCCAGTATTAAAGTGACCAGTGTTCCAGTATTAAGGTGACCAGTGTTCCAGTATTAAGGTGACCAGTGTTCCAGTATTAAGGTGACCAGTGTTCCAGCATTAAGGTGACCAGTGTTCCAGCATTAAGGTGACCAGTGTTCCAGCATTAAGGTGACCAGTGTTCCAGCATTAAGGTGACCAGTGTTCCAGCATTAAGGTGACTAGTGTTCCAGCATTAAGGTGTTCCAGTATTAAGGTGACTAGTGTTCCAGCATTAAGGTGACTACCAGTGACTTCCAGCATATTGTTCCAAAGTGACCAGTGTTCCAGTATTAAGGTGACCAGTGTTCCAGTATTAAGGTGACCAGTGTTCCAGTATTAAGGTGACCAGTGTTCCAGTATTAAGGTGACCAGTGTTCCAGTATTAAGGTGTCCAGTGTTCCAATATTAAGGTATTAAGGTGACCAGTGTTCCAGCATAAATGTGACCAGTGTTCCAGCATTAATGTGACCAGTGTTCCAGTGTTAAGGTGACCAGTGTTCCAGCATTAATGTGACCAGTGTTCCAGCATTAATGTGACCAGTGTTCCAGCATTAAGGTGACCAGTGTTCCAGTATTAAGATGACCAGTGTTCCAGCATTAAGGTGACCAGTGTTCCAGTATTAAGGTGACCAGTGTTCCAGCATTAAGGTGACCAGTGTTCCAGCATTAAGGTGCCAGTGTTCCAGCATTAAGGTGACCAGTGTTCCAGCAGTAAGGTGACCAGTGTTCCAGCATTAAGGTGACCAGTGTTCCAGTATTAAGGTGACCAGTGTTCCAGCATTAAGGTGACCAGTGTTCCAGTATTAAGGTGACCAGTGTTCCAGTATTAAGGTGACCAGTGTTCCAGTATTAAGGTGACCAGTGTTCCAGTAATAAGGTGACCAGTGTTTCAGTATTAAGGTGACCAGTGTTCCAGCATTAAGGTGACCAGTGTTCCAGCATTAAGGTGACCAGTGTTCCAGCATTAAGGTGACCAGTGTTCCAGTATTAAGGTGACCAGTGTTCCAGTATTAAGGTGACCAGTGTTAAGGTGACCAGTGTTCCAGCATTAAGGTGACCAGTGTTCCAGTATTAAGGTGACCAGTGTTCCAGCATTAAGGTGACCAGTGTTCCAGCATTAAGGTGACCAGTGTTCCAGCATTAAGGTGACCAGTGTTCCAGTATTAAGGTGACCAGTGTTAAGATGACCAGTGTTCCAGCATTAAAGTGACCAGTGTTCCAGTATTAAGGTGACCAGTGTTCCAGTATTAAGGTGACCAGTGTTCCAGTATTAAGGTGACCAGTGTTCCAGCATTAAGGTGACCAGTGTTCCAGCATTAAGGTGACCAGTGTTCCAGCATTAAGGTGACCAGTGTTCCAGCATTAAGGTGACCAGTGTTCCAGCATTAAGGTGACCAGTGTTCCAGCATTAAGGTGACCAGTGTTCCAGCATTAAGGTGACCAGTGTTCCAGCATTAAGGTGACCAGTGTTCCAGTATTAAAGTGACCAGTGTTCCAGTATTAAGGTGACCAGTGTTCCAGTATTAAGGTGACCAGTGTTCCAGTATTAAGGTGACCAGTGTTCCAGTATTAAGGTGACCAGTGTTCCAGTATTAAGGTGACCAGTGTTCCAGTATTAATTAATTGCGATAATTGAGAATTTCAATAAGCATTTCTCTACGGCTGGCCATGCTTTCCACTTGGCTACCCCTACCCCGGTCAACAGCCCTGCACCCTCCACAGCAACCCGCCAAAGCCCCCACCATTTCTACTTCACCCAAATACAGACAGCTGATGTTCCGAAAGAGCTGCAAAATCTGGACCCCTACAAATCAGCTGGGCTAGACAATCTGGACCCTCTCTTTCTAAAATTATCTGCCGAAATTGTTGCAATCCCTATTACTAGCCTGTTCAACCTCTCTTTCAAGAGAGACGTATCGTCTGAGATCCCCAAAGATTTAAAGCTGCCGTGGTCATCCCACTCTTCGAAGGGGGAGACAGTCGACCCAAACTGCTACAGACCTATATCTATCCTGCCCTGCCTTTCTAAGGTCTTCGAAAGCAAAGTTAACAAACAGATCACCGACCATTTCAAATCGCCCAAATACCTTCTCCGTTGGGCAATCTGGTTTCAGAGCTGGTCATGGGTGCACCTCAGCCACGCTCAAGGTCCTAAACGATATCATAACCGCCATCGATAAGAGACAATACTGTGCAGCTGTATTCATCAACCTGGCTAAGGCTTCGACTCTGTCAATCACCACATTCTTATCGGCAGACTCAATAGCCTTGGTTTCTCAAATGCCTGCCTCGCCTGGTTCACCAACTACTTGTCTGACAGAGTTCAGTGTGTCAAATCGGAGTGCCTGTTGTCAGGACCTCTGGCAGTCTCTATGGGGGTGCCACAGGGTTCAATTCTCGGACCGACTCTCTTCTCTGTATACATTAATGATGTTGCTCTTGCTGCTGGTGATTGTCTGATCCACCTCTACGCAGACGACACCATTCTGTATACCTCTGGCCCTTCTTTGGACACTGTGTTAACTAACCACCAGATGAGCTTCAATGCCATACAACTCTCCTTCCGTGGCCTCCAACTGCTCTTAAATGCAAGTAAAACTAAATGCATGCTCTTCAACCGATCGCTGCCCACACCTACCCACCCGTCCAGCATCACTACTCTGGACGGTTCTGACTTAGAATATGTGGACAACTACAAATACCTAGGTGTCTGGTTAGACTGCAAACTCTCCTTCCAGACTCACATTAAGCATCTCCAATCCAAAATCAAATCTAGAATTGGCTTCTTATTCCGCAACAAAGCATTCTTCACTCATGCCTCCAAACCTACCCTTGTAAAACTGACCATCCTACCAATCCACGACTTCGTGCGATGTCATTTACAAAATAGCCCCCAACACTCTACTCAACAAATTGGATGCAGTCTATCACAGTGCCATCTGTTTCGTCACCAAAGCCCCATATACTACCCACCACTGTGTCCATATTCGTCGCTAAACACACTGGCACTGCGACCTGTACGCACTTGTTGGCTGGCCCTCGCTACACACTCGTTACACTTTATTCCATGTGTGGAAGGAATGCTGGGTATTCACTCCAGCAGTAGAAGGAATGCTGGGTATTCACTCCAGCAGTAGAAGGAATGCTGGGTATTCACTCCAGCAGTAGAAGGAATGCTGGGTATTCACTCCAGCAGTAGAAGGAATGCTGGGTATTCACTCCAGCAGTAGAAGGAATGCTGGGTATTCACTCCAGCAGTAGAAGGAATGCTGGATATTCACTCCAGCAGTAGAAGGAATGCTGGATATTCACTCCAGCAGTAGAAGGAATGCTGGTATTCACTGCAGTGAAGGAATGCTGGGTATTCACTCCAGCAGTAGAAGGAATGCTGGGTATTCACTCCAGCAGTAGAAGGAATGCTGGGTATTCACTCCAGCAGTAGAAGGAATGCTGGGTATTCACTCCAGCAGTAGAAGGAATGCTGGATATTCACTCCAGCAGTAGAAGGAATGCTGGGTATTCACTCCAGCAGTAGAAGGAATGCTGGGTATTCACTCCAGCAGTGGAAGGAATGCTGGGTATTCACTCCAGCAGTAGAAGGAATGCTGGGTATTTACTCCAGCAGTGGAAGGAATGCTGGTTATTCACTCCGGCAGTGGAAGGAATGCTGGGTATTCACTCCGGCAGTAGAAGGAATGCTGGGTATTCACTCCGGCAGTGGAAGGAATGCTGGGTATTCACTCCGGCAGTGGAAGGAATGCTGGGTATTCACTCCGGCAGTAGAAGGAATGCTGGGTATTCACTCCAGCAGTAGAAGGAATGCTGGGTATTCACTCCAGCAGTAGAAGGAATGCTGGGTATTCACTCCAGCAGTAGAAGGAATGCTGGGTATTCACTCCAGCAGTAGAAGGAATGCTGGGTATTCACTCCAGCAGTAGAAGGAATGCTGGGTATTCACTCCAGCAGTAGAAGGAATGCTGGGTATTCACTCCAGCAGTAGAAGGAATGCTGGGTATTCACTCCAGCAGTAGAAGGAATGCTGGGTATTCACTCCAGCAGTAGAAGGAATGCTGGGTATTCACTCCAGCAGTAGAAGGAATGCTGGGTATTCACTCCAGCAGTAGAAGGAATGCTGGGTATTCACTCCAGCAGTAGAAGGAATGCTGGGTATTCACTCCAGCAGTAGAAGGAATGCTGGGTATTCACTCCAGCAGTAGAAGGAATGCTGGGTATTCACTCCGGCAGTAGAAGGAATGCTGGGTATTCACTCCGGCAGTAGAAGGAATGCTGGGTATTCACTCCGGCAGTAGAAGGAATGCTGGGTATTCACTCCGGCAGTAGAAGGAATGCTGGGTATTCACTCCGGCAGTAGAAGGAATGCTGGGTATTCACTCCAGCAGTAGAAGGAATGCTGGGTATTCACTCCAGCAGTAGAAGGAATGCTGGGTATTCACTCCAGCAGTAGAAGGAATGCTGGGTATTCACTCCAGCAGTAGAAGGAATGCTGGGTATTCACTCCAGCAGTAGAAGGAATGCTGGGTATTCACTCCAGCAGTAGAAGGAATGCTGGGTATTCACTCCAGCAGTAGAAGGAATGCTGGGTATTCACTCCAGCAGTAGAAGGAATGCTGGGTATTCACTCCAGCAGTAGAAGGAATGCTGGGTATTCACTCCGGCAGTAGAAGGAATGCTGGGTATTCACTCCGGCAGTAGAAGGAATGCTGGGTATTCACTCCGGCAGTAGAAGGAATGCTGGGTATTCACTCCGGCAGTAGAAGGAATGCTGGGTATTCACTCCGGCAGTAGAAGGAATGCTGGGTATTCACTCCAGCAGTGGAAGGAATGCTGGGTATTCACTCCAGCAGTAGAAGGAATGCTGGGTATTCACTCCAGCAGTAGAAGGAATGCTGGGTATTCACTCCGGCAGTAGAAGGAATGCTGGGTATTCACTCCAGCAGTAGAAGGAATGCTGGGTATTCACTCCGGCAGTGGAAGGAATGCTGGGTATTCACTCCAGCAGTAGAAGGAATGCTGGGTATTCACTCCGGCAGTAGAAGGAATGCTGGGTATTCACTCCAGCAGTAGAAGGAATGCTGGGTATTCACTCCAGCAGTAGAAGGAATGCTGGGTATTCACTCCAGCAGTAGAAGGAATGCTGGGTATTCACTCCGGCAGTAGAAGGAATGCTGGGTATTCACTCCAGCAGTAGAAGGAATGCTGGGTATTCACTCCAGCAGTAGAAGGAATGCTGGGTATTCACTCCAGCAGTAGAAGGAATGCTGGGTATTCACTCCGGCAGTAGAAGGAATGCTGGGTATTCACTCCAGCAGTAGAAGGAATGCTGGGTATTCACTCCAGCAGTTGTTGTTGAGGAAAACCCGTTCAAGGAATCAGACAGAATTCATCATGAATTCTGGAGACTGAGTGTACACAAAGATACACCAGGCTGGAGGTATACATTTACATTTACATTTAAGTCATTTAGCAGACGCTCTTATCCAGAGCGACTTACAAATTGGTGCATTCACCAACCATACAGCACCTGAAATGGTAAAGATCGCTATGGCTCTCTTCGGTGGGTGAATAATTCTCACAAAAAGTAAGGTCCAGCTGAATAATGGGTGAGCTTGAAAACACCATGACAGAGGAACCAAGTTAGAGAGAAAGACTAGATTCCACTGTAGACATATTGGGTTTGGTTTGGGAGCTACTTGTTTTATTTGTTAATGCATCATGATGTGAAAAAGGATAGATGTTAGGGTAGTTATACTCTAAACAACATGTTGAAGGAATTGAATAAGGAATATGTTCATTTACAAATTACACTGTTTTTTTATATACACTGCTCAAAACAATAAAGGGAACACTAAAATAACACATCCTCGATCTGAATGAATGAAACATTCTTCTTAAATACTTTTTTCTTTACATAGTTGAATGTGCTGACAACAAAATCACACAAATCCTAGAGTGTGGAGTCACACTCAAAATTACGACTGTCCTGTCCTGGGCTCTACGACTGTCCTGTCCTGGGCTCTACGACTGTCCTGTCCTGGGCTCTACGACTGTCCTGTCCTGGGCTCTACGGCTGTCCTGTCCTGGGCTCTACGACTGTCCTGTCCTGGGCTCTACGACTGTCCTGTCCTGGGCTCTACGACTGTCCTGTCCTGGGCTCTACGACTGTCCTGTCCTGGGCTCTACGACTGTCCTGTCCTGGGCTCTACGGCTGTCCTGTCCTGGGCTCTACGACTGTCCTGTCCTGGGCTCTACGGCTGTCCTGTCCTGGGCTCTACGGCTGTCCTGTCCTGGGCTCTACGACTGTCCTGTCCTGGGCTCTACGACTGTCCTGTCCTGGGCTCTACGGCTGTCCTGTCCTGGGCTCTACGGCTGTCCTGTCCTGGGCTCTACGGCTGTCCTGTCCTGGGCTCTACGGCTGTCCTGTCCTGGGCTCTACGGCTGTCCTGTCCTGGGCTCTACGGCTGTCCTGTCCTGGGCTCTACGACTGTCCTGTCCTGGGCTCTACGACTGTCCTGTCCTGGGCTCTACGACTGTCCTGTCCTGGGCTCTACGACTGTCCTGTCCTGGGCTCTACGGCTGTCCTGTCCTGGGCTCTACGGCTGTCCTGTCCTGGGCTCTACGGCTGTCCTGTCCTGGGCTCTACGGCTGTCCTGTCCTGGGCTCTACGGCTGTCCTGTCCTGGGCTCTACGGCTGTCCTGTCCTGGGCTCTACGACTGTCCTGTCCTGGACTCCCCTCCTCCCCCTCAGTGTCGTCTCCCATCCTCCCCCTCAGTGTCGTCTCCCATCCTCCCCCTCCTCCCCCTCAGTGTCGTCTCCCATCCTCCCCCTCCTCCCCCTCAGTGTCGTCTCCCATCCTCCCCTCCTCCCCCTCAGTGTCGTCTCCCATCCTCCTCCCCCTCCCCCCCTCAGTGTCGTCTCCCATCCTCCCCCTCAGTGTCGTCTCCCATCCTCCCCTCCTCCCCCCCTCAGTGTCGACTCCCATCCTCCCCCTCAGTGTCAACTCCCCTCCTCACCCTCAGTGGTCTCCCATCCTCCCCCTCACCCTCAGTGTCGTCTCCCATCTTCCCCTCCTCACCCTCAGTGTCGTCTCCCATCCTCCCCTCCTCCCCTCAGTGTCGACTCCCCTCCTCACCCTCAGTGTCGTCTCCCATCCTCCCCTCCTCCCCCTCAGTGTCGTCTCCCATCCTCCCCCTCCTCCCCCTCAGTGTCGACTCCCATCCTCACCCTCCTCCCCCTCAGTGTCGACTCCCATCCTCACCCTCAGTGTCGTCTCCCATCCTCCCCCTCCTCCCCCTCAGTGTCGACTCCCATCCTCCCCCTCCTCACCCTCAGTGTCGACTCCCCCTCCTCACCCTCAGTGTCGTCTCCCATCCTCCCCCTCCTCACCCTCAGTGTCGACTCCCATCCTCCCCCTCCTCACCCTCAGTGTCGACTCCCATCCTCCCCCTCCTCACCCTCAGTGTCGACTCCCATCCTCACCCTCAGTGTCGTCTCCCATCCTCCCCCTCCTCACCCTCAGTGTCGTCTCCCATCCTCCCCCTCCTCCCCCTCAGTGTCGACTCCCATCCTCCCCCTCCTCACCCTCAGTGTCGACTCCCCCTCCTCACCCTCAGTGTCGTCTCCCATCCTCCCCCTCCTCACCCTCAGTGTCGACTCCCCCTCCTGACCCTCAGTGTCGACTCCCATCCTCCCCCTCAGTGTCGTCTCCCATCCTCCCCCTCCTCACCCTCAGTGTCGACTCCCATCCTCCCCTCCTCACCCTCAGTGTCGACTCCCCCTCCTCACCCTCAGTGTCGTCTCCCATCCTCCCCCTCCTCACCCTCAGTGTCGTCTCCCATCCTCCCCCTCCTCACCCTCAGTGTCGACTCCCATCCTCCCCCTCCTCACCCTCAGTGTCGACTCCCATCCTCACCCTCAGTGTCGACTCCCATCCTCCCCCTCAGTGTCGACTCCCCTCCTCCCCCTCAGTGTCGACTCCCAACCTCCCCCTCCTCACCCTCAGTGTCGACTCCCATCCTCCCCCTCCTCACCCTCAGTGTCGTCTCCCATCCTCCCCCTCCTCACCCTCAGTGTCGACTCCCATCCTCCCCCTCAGTGTCGACTCCCATCCTCCCCTCCTCCCCCTCAGTGTCGTCTCCCATCCTCCCCCTCAGTGTCGACTCCCCCTCCTCCCCCTCAGTGTCGTCTCCCATCCTCCCCCTCAGTGTCGTCTCCCATCCTCCCCCTCAGTGTCGTCTCCCATCCTCCCCCTCAGTGTCATCTCCCCTCCTCCCCCTCAGTGTCGACTCCCATCCTCACCCTCAGTGTCGACTCCCATCCTCCCCCTCCTCCCCCTCAGTGTCGACTCCCCTCCTCCCCCTCCTCACCCTCAGTGTCGACTCCCATCCTCCCCCTCCTCACCCTCAGTGTCGTCTCCCATCCTCCCCCTCAGTGTCGACTCCCATCCTCCCCCTCCTCCCCCTCAGTGTCGTCTCCCATCCTCCCCCTCAGTGTCGACTCCCCCTCCTCCCCCTCAGTGTCGTCTCCCATCCTCCCCCTCAGTGTCGACTCCCATCCTCACCCTCAGTGTCGACTCCCATCCTCACCCTCAGTGTCGACTCCCATCCTCCCCCTCCTCCCCCTCAGTGTCGACTCCCATCCTCACCCTCCTGACCCTCAGTGTCGTCTCCCATCCTCCCCCTCCTCACCCTCAGTGTCGACTCCCATCCTCCCCCTCCTCACCCTCAGTGTCGTCTCCCATCCTCCCCCTCCTCACCCTCAGTGTCGACTCCCATCCTCCCCTCCTCACCCTGTGTCGACTCCCATCCTCCCCTCCTCACCCTCAGTGTCGACTCCCATCCTCCCCCTCCTCACCCTCAGTGTCGACTCCCATCCTCCCCCTCCTCACCCTCAGTGTCGACTCCCATCCTCCCCCTCCTGACCCTCAGTGTCGACTCCCATCCTCCCCCTCCTGACCCTCAGTGTCGACTCCCATCCTCACCCTGACCCTCAGTGTCGACTCCCATCCTCCCCCTCCTCACCCTCAGTGTCGACTCCCATCCTCCCCCTCCTCACCCTCAGTGTCGTCTCCCATCCTCCCCCTCCTCACCCTCAGTGTCGACTCCCATCCTCCCCCTCCTCACCCTCAGTGTCGACTCCCATCCTCCCCCTCCTCACCCTCAGTGTCGACTCCCATCCTCCCCCTCCTCACCCTCAGTGTCGACTCCCATCCTCCCCCTCCTCACCCTCAGTGTCGACTCCCATCCTCCCCCTCCTCACCCTCAGTGTCGACTCCCATCCTCCCCCTCCTCACCCTCAGTGTTGACTCCTTCCTCCCCCTCCTCACCCTCAGTGTCGACTCCTTCCTCCCCCTCCTCACCCTCAGTGTCGTCTCCCATCCTCCCCCTCCTCACCCTCAGTGTCGACTCCCATCCTCCCGGCGCGTCCGGCCATCTGTCTGTAGGTTAGGGGGTCGAGCAGACGGCCATTAAAGGTCGGAGTTCGTATGATAACCCTACGTGCAGGCAGGTTGACCCCCGATGACAAGGTTGAGGTCGCCGCCAACACTCTGACCACGCCCCCTCGGAATGCTCCCTCCAACACGTCTCGCTCATCAAACGTCAAACCTGCAGAGAGGAGTGTTAACATTAACATTACAATGGTGTGTTTTGTTTGAGGTCTGTCTGTGTGAGGTCTGTCTGTGTGCTGTCTGTCTGTGTGCTGTCTGTCTGTGTGAGGTCTGTCTGTGTGAGGTCTGTCTGTGTGCTGTCTGTCTGTGTGCTGTCTGTCTGTGTGCGGTCTGTCTGTGTGCGGTCTGTCTGTGTGCGGTCTGTCTGTGTGCGGTCTGTCTGTGTGCTGTCTGTCTGTGTGCTGTCTGTCTGTGTGCTGTCTGTCTGTGTGAGGTCTGTCTGTGTGAGGTCTGTCTGTGTGAGGTCTGTCTGTGTGAGGTCTGTCTGTGTGAGGTCTGTCTGTGTGAGGTCTGTCTGTGTGAGGTCTGTCTGTGTGAGGTCTGTCTGTGTGAGGTCTGTCTGTGTGAGGTCTGTCTGTGTGAGGTCTGTCTGTGTGAGGTCTGTCTGTGTGAGGTCTGTCTGTGTGAGGTCTGTCTGTGTAAGGTCTGTCTGTGTGTGTGAGGTCTGTCTGTGTGTGTGAGGTCTGTCTGTGTGTGTGAGGTCTGTCTGTGTGTGTGAGGTCTGTCTGTGTGTGTGAGGTCTGTCTGTGTGTGTGAGGTCTGTCTGTGTGTGTGAGGTCTGTCTGTGTGTGTGAGGTCTGTCTGTGTGTGTGAGGTCTGTCTGTGTGTGTGAGGTCTGTCTGTGTGTGTGAGGTCTGTCTGTGTGTGTGAGGTCTGTCTGTGTGTGTGAGGTCTGTCTGTGTGTGTGAGGTCTGTCTGTGTGTGTGAGGTCTGTCTGTGTGTGTGAGGTCTGTCTGTGTGTGTGAGGTCTGTCTGTGTGTGTGAGGTCTGTCTGTGTGTGTGAGGTCTGTCTGTGTGAGGTCTGTCTGTGTGTACCAGCGTGGTGGAAGGCCACCCCCCAGGGCACGGTGCGTTGCAGGACTGGGTCTAACCCAGCCGGGGTGCGTCTGAGCTGGGCTAACACATCCACCACTCCCCCCTGGTCCAATGCCACCGCCTGGAGCGCTGAGCCACTGACCACTTGACCACCTGAGACGAGATAAATACATCTGTATCACATATAGTCCATAACTGAGCAGCCAATGGTCTTCTCTAAAACGTTAAATCAACTCGCTAGACATTTCTATAATATGTATATCTGATAATAATACTGAAACAGGACTCTTTAGAAGGGTGTGTGTATATCCAGTACCAGTCAAAAGTCTGGACGCACCTCATTCAAGGGGTTTACTCTATTTTCTACATTGTAGAATAATAGTGAAGACATCAACACTATGAAATAACACATATGGAATCATGTAGTAACCAAAAAAATAAAGTGTTAACCTCTAGCGTCTAACAAATCAAAATATATTTCATGTTTGAGATTCTTCAAAGTATCCACCCTTTGTCTTGATGACAGCTTTGAACACTCGTCCTGGCATATGTGTGTGTATGTGTGTTTGTACTTGTGAGGACCAGAAGTACAAGAATAGCAAACAAACTAAAATTCACAGCAGTGAGGAGATTTTCCTCACTTATAAAATGTCATTTTAGGGGTTACAATTAGGATTATGGTTAGGGTTTGGGAAAATAGGATTTTGAATGGGAATCAATTGTTGGTCCCCAAAAAGTCCTCACAAGTATACTAATACCACACTGTGTGTGTGTGTGTGTGTGTGTGTGTGTGTGTGTGTGTGTGTGTGTGTGTGTGTGTGTGTGTGTGTGTGTGTGTGTGTGTGTGTGTGTGTGTGTGTGTGTGTGTGTGTGCGTGCGTGCGTGCGTGCGTGCGTGCGTGCGTGCGTGCGTGCGTGCGTGCGTGCGTGCGTGCGTGCGTGCGTGCGTGCGTGCGTGCGTGCGTGCGTGCGTGCGTGCGTGCGTGCGTGCGTGCGTGCGTGCGTGCGTGCGTGCGTGCGTGCGTGCGTGCGTGCGTGCGTGCGTGCGTGCGTGCGTGCGTGCGTGCGTGCGTGCGTGCGTGCGTGCGTGCGTGCGTGCGTGCGTGCGTGCGTGCGTGCGTGCGTGCGTGCGTGCGTGCGTGCGTGCCTACCTGTGTGTCTGAGGTTGTAGAACGCTCTAGCAATACTGTCAGACAGTTTCTCGCACCAGCTCTTGGAAGGACAGAACAGGAGGACAGAGTGACCCTCGCTCACTGTCTCATAACATAGAGACAGTATGTGGTCCTCATCTCCCTACACACACACACACACACACACCATAATTAAAGGTCATCACACCGTGTCGATAATTCCTCTGATGTTATGTGGAGCACAAATGCCGATGCTCCAGATTCTCAACTAGTCTAAAGGCCAGTTTTATTGCTTCTTTAATCAGGACAACAGTTTCCAGATGTGCTAACATAATTGCAAATGGGTTTTCTAATGATCAATTAGCCTTTTCAAAATGATCAACTTTATATTAGTTAACACAATGTGCCATTGGAACACAGGAGTGATGGTTGCTGATAATGGGCCTCTGTAATCCTATGTAGATATTCCATTAAAAATCAGCCGTTTCCAGCTACAATAGTCATTTACAACATTAACAATGTGTACACTTATTTCTGACCAAATTGATGTTATTTTAATGGACATAAAAATGTGCTTTTCTTTCAAAAACAAGGACATTTCTAAGTGACCCCAAACTTTTGTCTATATATAAAACGGTAATGTATAAATGAAATAAACATCCTCTTTATCGAAGATGAACTTAGGAATAAAGACCAGAACAGAACAGTAACTTGTAGTTACTACAGTAGCAGCTCCTACCTTGACCGTGGTCAGGGGCTGGAAGGTTCGGACCAGAGAGAGGCTGGAGTCGTAGATGACAACAGTAACTTGTTGTAGTTACTACAGTAGCAGCTCCTACCTTGACCGTGATCAGGGGCTGGAAGGTTCGGACCAGAGAGAGGCTGGAGTCGTAGATGACAACAGTAACTTGTTGTAGTTACTACAGTAGCAGCTCCTACCTTGACCGTGATCAGGGGCTGGAAGGTTCGGACCAGAGAGAGGCTGGAGTCGTAGATGACAACAGTAACTTGTTGTAGTTACTACAGTAGCAGCTCCTACCTTGACCGTGATCAGGGGCTGGAAGGTTCGGATCAGAGAGAGGCTGGAGTCGTAGATGCTGTTCCCCACCTTGAGCCTCTGCTTCAGCGGGACGGGTCTGTAGTCAGTCTGGTAAAGCTCTGCATCCAGCCACCCAGCCAGCAGGGACAGGTTTGGGAGGGTGGCACTCATACCCACGATTTGGATACCTTCTGATAAAGAGCTAGAGAGAGAGAGATAGAGAGAGACAAAGAGAAATATATAGATAGAGATAGAGATATATAGAGACAGAGATACAGATATAGATAGAGATAGAGATATATAGAGACAGAGAGAGAGAGATAGAGATATATAGAGACAGAGATACAGATATAGATAGATAGTGATATAGAGATAGAGAGAGAAAAGAGAGAGATATATATAGAGAGAGATAGATAGCGATATAGAGATATAGATATATAGAGATAGAGATCCAGAATGCATTATACTGAATGAACTACAGGACAAAAGACAAACCCTCCAACCCAAACAAGGCCTGTGGTGTTGATGGTGTCCTCAATGAAATGATAAAATATACAGATCACAAATTCCAATAGGCTATCCTTAAACTCTAACATCAACCTTAGCTCTGGCATCTTCAGCAATTCTTGGAACCAAGGACTGATCAGCCCAATCCACAAAAGTGGAGACAAATTTGACTCCATTAACTACCGTGGGATATGAGTCAACAGCAATATTGGGAAAATCCTCTGCATTATCATTAACAGCAGACTCGTACATTTCCTCAGTGAAAACAACGTACTGAGCAAATGTCAACTTGGCTTTTTACCAAATTACCATAACAGAGCACAAATTCACCCTGCACACCCTAATTGACAAACAAACAAACCAAAACAAAGGCAAA
This sequence comes from Oncorhynchus keta, assembly GCF_023373465.1. Classification (NCBI taxonomy): domain Eukaryota; kingdom Metazoa; phylum Chordata; class Actinopteri; order Salmoniformes; family Salmonidae; genus Oncorhynchus; species Oncorhynchus keta. Next base: position 288,990 of record NW_026290923.1, on the reverse strand, counting down.
GTCTTCTCGTGCTTTGTCATGAGGGTCTGCTATACAAACTGATGGAAAGTGGTGTTGGGGGTAAAACATACGACATTATAAAATCCATGTACACAAACAACAAGTGTGCGGTTAAAATCGGCAAAAAACACATACATTTCTTCACACAGGGTCGTGGGGTGAGACAGGGATGCAGGATAAGCCCTACCCGCTTCAACATTTATATCAACGAATTGGCGAAGGCACTAGAACAGTCTGCAGCACCCGGCCTCACCCTACTAGAATCTGAAGTCAAATGTCTACTACTTGCTGATGATCTGGTGCTTCTGTCCCCAACCAAAGCAGCACCTAGATATTCTGCACAGATTCTGCCAGACCTGGGCCCTGACAGTAAATCTCAGTAAGATAAAAAATAATAGTGTTGCAAAAAGGTCCAGTCGCCAGGACCACAAATACAAATTCCATCTAGACACCGTTGCCCCCGAGCACACAAAAACTATACATAGTTTGGCCTAAAAAAAAATGTGAACGATCTGAGAGAAAAGAGACTTCTATGGCATCAAAAGGAACATGAAATTCGACATACCAATTAGGATCTGGCTAAAAGTACTTGAATCAGTTCTAGAACCCAGTGCCCTTTATGGTTGTGAGGTCTTGGGTCCGCTCGCCAACCAAGAATTCAAAAAATGTGACAAACACCAAATTGAAACTCTGCAAAAATATAATCGGTGTACAATGTAAAACATCAAATAATGCATGCAGAGCAGATTTAGGCCGATACCCACTAATTATCAAAATCCAGAAAAGAGCTGTTAAATTTTACAACCACCTAAAAGGAAGCATTTCCCAAACCTTCCATAACAAAGCCATCACCTACAGAGAGATGAACCTGGAGAAGAGTCCCCTAAGCAAGCTGGTCCTGGGGCTCTGTTCACAAACACAGACCCTACAGAGAGATGAACCTGGAGAAGAGTCCCCTCAGCAAGCTGGTCCTGGGGCTCTGTTCACAAACAGACCCCACAGAGAGATGAACCTGGAGAAGAGTCCCCTCAGCAAGCTGGTCCTGGGGCTCTGTCGACAATCACAGACCCCACAGAGCCCCAGGACAGCAGCACAATTAGACAAAAAATAATAATAATTACTTGACACATTGGAAAGAATTTACAAAAAAACAGAGCAAACTAGAATGCTATTTGTCCCTAAACAGAGTACACAGCGACAGAATACCTGATCACTGCGACTGACCCAAACTTAAGGAAAGCTTTGACTATGTACAGACTCAGTGAGCATAGCCTTGCTATTGAGAAAGGCCTCCATAGGCAGACCTGGCTCTCAAGAGAAGACAGGCTATGTGCACACTGCCCACAAAATGAGGTGGAAACTGAGTTGCACTTCTTAATCTCCTGCCAAAGGTATGACCATATTAGAGACATATATTTCCCTTGTGACACAGACCCACAAATAATTGCCTACCACTGTTGTGTCATTGGCAAACTTAAGGATGGTGTTGAAGTCGTGACCGGCCGTGCAGTCATGAGTGAACAGGGGCTACAGGAGGGGACTGAGCACACACCCCTGAGGGGCACCTGTGTTGAGGATCAGCGTGGCGGATGTGTTGTTACCGACCCTTACCAACTGGGGGGCGGCCCAACAGGAAGTCCAGGATCCAGGTGCAGAGGGAGGTGTTTAGGTCCGTTCATTGTTTGAAAACTGAACATTTTACTACATACAATGGACATGTCTTACCTTGCTTCAAAGTAGCCAAAATCAGACCAAACAGGCAGACAATTATTATATAAAGACTTCTATATACCATTGAAACCAGTAGCCTATTATTTAATAAAGACTTCTATATACCACTGAAAACAGTAGCCTATTATTTAATAAAGACTTCTATATACCACTGAAAACAGTAGCCTATTTCTCTTCTGTTCTATTGGTTTTCATACCAACTCTCTTTCCATTGTCCAGATGCCAAAGGCACAATCCCAGTCATAGTACCAACCCATCATAGTAGTTGATAATCTTAGTAGTTGATAATCTTAGTAGTTGATAATCCTAGTCATCCTAGTCATAATGAGTGTGAGTGAGTTTTCATAGAGAGAACAGAGGGACTTCTTCCACCTCACAGAACTTGAGAACTGAACAATATTCATGTTCTGGAGAATTTAAAACAGTCGGTGAAGTGGCCAGCGACGAACTGGTCCGTTTGGTACAATTTGGTGACCTCAGGAAAGACAGTACAGCCACATTACCATTACCCTGCTTATACAAGAGTCTGTTTAGGCTTGTGAGGCTTGCATCTAATTGTTGTATAAAATGAATGAGTAAAGATGAAACTATTTGTGAAATAATGTGATTATAAACTGTTTAATGAAGGAAACTCCAATTCCCTTTGGAGTTTAACTAAATCATTGGCCCGCCCCCTGAGCACAGCCATTGATCTGGCGTCGTGGCACAGCCCCTTTCTACTGTTACGAATATAACCCCCACCGTGGGCATTTATCTTCAGACCATGCTTACCTCAATTACGAGGGGGCTAAGGTTTGAGTAGAGATCAGCTTACCTCGATAACCACGAGAGGGCTAAGGTTTGAGTAGAGACCAAGCTTCAATCAATTACGAGAGGGCTAAGGTTTGAGTAGAGATCAGCTTACCTCGATAACCACGAGAGGGCTACGGTTTGAGCCCATTGCTGAATTCTTAACCATACCACGTGGTTAACTCAGACTATCGAACCGACAGAAAAAGAACAAATCTTTGATACTAATTACTAGTCTGCGGCTAGGAATTCGGTATCATTGAACGCGAAGACCGACAACCACCGAAACATCTATTCTATAACGACATTGCTGGATGTTACTCTGAACTATCCATTCTAACCACGGCAGAGAGAGAGAGAGAGCGGGAGGACAAACTCTCCAACAGAAACAAACTTTCCAACAGAGATCAGGACGACACACTGAGCGTAAATATATATATTGATTGCAATTATTCCCGAATGAGTGAGCGTTCATGTGCAAAGGATTAGCATTTCAATTGTTATAATTATCAACCTTGTAGTGTCTCATCTCAGTCGACCCCCACTTCCCTTTTGTACACCAAGCCGCTATGCCGGTTATTAGGGCACTAGGGCACATCCTCTATCATTTCCTTGTAACTATATCTACTGTTTGTTTGTGCATTTTCTGTGATTTAGTTAGTAAATAAATGATTTAAGAGACAATTGATGTATGGATGACTCATAGTGAAGACTGGGTTCGTGCAGATAATCAACCATTTACGGCGTTTGGAATGAGACTATCGTGAGGTAAAGAATCATTCATTAATTAAGAAGACTAATTGATCAGATATTAAAATATCTGAAAGTTATATCAGGAAAATTATAACTTTGTAATCTGAATATTTTCCTTGGTGCCCCGACTTCCTAGTTAATTACATCTTCCTGATTAGTTAATCACATAATAATAATTACAGAGAAATGCCAAAGACACAACAGTTTCTAACAGAGATATTCCTCTGACACATAAGGAATGACCTGCTCTCATCAGGTGTGCTGTTTAGTATGGTGTTTTCCCAAGAATTTATTTTTGGCAAATGTTTAAAAATTACTTTTTATTGGCTGCTTCATTACAGGAGTGAATTACCCTAATCTATATGTTCTGGTGAATTACCCTAATCTATATGTTGTGGTGAATTACCCTAATCTAAATGTTGTGGTGAATTACCCTAATCTAAATGTTGTGGTGAATTACCCTAATCTATATGTTGTGGTGAATTACCCTAATCTAAATGTTGTGGTGAATTACCCTAATCTAAATGTCCTGGTGAATTACCCTAATCTATATGTTGTGGTGAATTACCCTAATCTATATGTTGTGGTGAATTACCCTAATCTAAATGTTGTGGTGAATTACCCTAATCTATATGTTGTGGTGAATTACCCTAATCTATATGTTGTGGTGAATTACCCTAATCTAAATGTCCTGGTGAATTACCCTAATCTATATGTTCTGGTGAATCACCCTAATCTAAATGTTGTAGTGAATTACCCTAATCTATATGTTCTGGTGAATTACCCTAATCTATATGTTCTGGTGAATCACCCTAATCTATATGTTCTGGTGAATTACCCTAATCTATATGTTGTGGTGAATTACCCTAATCTATATGTTGTGGTGAATTACCCTAATCTATATGTTGTAGTGAATTACCCTAATCTAAATGTTCTGGTGAATTACCCTAATCTATATGTTCTGGTGAATCACCCTAATCTAAATGTTGTAGTGAATTACCCTAATCTATATGTTCTGGTGAATTACCCTAATCTATATGTTCTGGTGAATCACCCTAATCTATATGTTCTGGTGAATTACCCTAATCTATATGTTGTGGTGAATTACCCTAATCTATATGTTGTGGTGAATTACCCTAATCTAAATGTTCTGGTGAATTACCCTAATCTAAATGTTCTGGTGAATTACCCTAATCTATATGTTCTGGTGAATTACCCTAATCTATATGTTCTGGTGAATTACCCTAATCTATATGTTGTGGTGAATTACCCTAATCTATATGTTGTGGTGAATTACCCTAATCTATATGTTCTGGTGAATCACCCTAATCTAAATGTTGTGGTGAATTACCCTAATCTATATGTTGTGGTGAATTACCCTAATCTATATGTTGTGGTGAATTACCCTAATCTATATGTTGTGGTGAATTACCCTAATCTAAATGTTCTGGTGAATTACCCTAATCTAAATGTTCTGGTGAATTACCCTAATCTATATGTTCTGGTGAATCACCCTAATCTAAATGTTGTAGTGAATTACCCTAATCTATATGTTCTGGTGAATTACCCTAATCTATATGTTCTGGTGAATCACCCTAATCTATATGTTCTGGTGAATTACCCTAATCTATATGTTGTGGTGAATTACCCTAATCTATATGTTGTGGTGAATTACCCTAATCTATATGTTGTGGTGAATTACCCTAATCTAAATGTTCTGGTGAATTACCCTAATCTAAATGTTGTGGTGAATTACCCTAATCTATATGTTGTGGTGAATTACCCTAATCTAAATGTTGTGGTGAATTACCCTAATCTAAATGTTGTGGTGAATTACCCTAATCTATATGTTGTGGTGAATTACCCTAATCTATATGTTGTGGTGAATTACCCTAATCTAAATGTTGTGGTGAATTACCCTAATCTATATGTTGTGGTGAATTACCCTAATCTATATGTTGTGGTGAATTACCCTAATCTATATGTTGTGGTGAATTACCCTAATCTATATGTTGTGGTGAATTACCCTAATCTATATGTTGTGGTGAATTACCCTAATCTATATGTTGTGCAGACATACCTGTTGTTGGTGTTGTGTTTGAGGGTGAAGTATCAGACCCCCCCAGACATACCTGTTGTTGGTGTTGTGTTTGAGGGCGATGTATCGTATCTTGGTGAGCAGTAGTTCCAGCAGGTATCCTCTACCAGAGTCTCCTACCATGTGAAGCTCATCCACAACCACCACACCTACACACAGCGGATTAGATTATTACAGTACCACACACAGCAGATTAGATTATTACACTACCACACACAGCAGATTAGATTATTACACTACCACACACAGCAGATTAGATTATTACACTACCACACCTACACACAGCAGATTAGATTATTACACTACCACACCTACACACAGCAGATTAGATTATTACACTACCACACCTACACACAGCAGATTAGATTATTACACTACCACACCTACACACAGCAGATTAGATTATTACACTACCACACCTACACACAGCACATTAGATTATTACACTACCACACACACACACACAGCAGATTAGATTATTACACTACCACACCTACACACAGCAGATTAGATTATTACACTACCACACCAACACACAGCAGATTAGATTATTACACTACCACACCTAGACACAGCAGATTAGATTATTACACTACCACACACAGCAGATTACATTATTACACTACCACACCTACACACAGCAGATTAGATTATTACAGTACCACACACAGCAGATTAGATTATTACACTACCACACACAGCAGATTAGATTATTACACTACCACACCTACACACAGCAGATTAGATTATTACAATACCACACACAGCAGATTAGATTATTACACTACCACACCTAGACACAGCAGATTAGATTATTACACTACCACACCTACACACAGCAGATTACATTATTACACTACCACACACAGCAGATTACATTATTACACTACCACACCTACACACAGCAGATTAGATTATTACACTACCACACCTACACACAGCAGATTAGATTATTACACTACCACACCTACATACAGCAGATTAGATTATTACACTACCACACACAGCAGATTACATTATTACACTACCACACCTAGACACAGCAGATTAGATTATTACACTACCACACCTACATACAGTAGATTAGATTATTACACTACCACACACAGCAGATTACATTATTACACTACCACACCTACACACAGCAGATTAGATTATTACACTACCACACCTACACACAGCAGATTAGATTATCACACTACCACACCCACACAGCAGATTAGATTATTACACTACCACACCCACACACAGCAGATTAGATTATTACACTACCACACCCACACACAGCAGATTAGATTATTACACTACCACACACAGCAGATTAGATTATTACACTACCACAACTACACACAGCAGATTAGATTTACACTACCACACCTACACACAGCAGATTAGATTATTACACGACCACACACAGCAGATTAGATTATTACACTACCACACACAACAGATTAGATTATTACACTATAACAGCGGATTAGATTATTACACTACCACACCTACACACAGCAGATTAGATTATTACACTACCACACCTACACACAGCAGATTAGATTATTACACTACCACACACAGCAGATTAGATTATTACACTACCACACCTACACACAGCAGATTAGATTATCACACTACCACACCCACACAGCAGATTAGATTATTACACTACCACACCCACACACAGCAGATTAGATTATTACACTACCCCACCCACACACAGCAGATTAGATTATTACACTACCACACCTACACACAGCAGATTAGATTATTACACTACCACACCTACACACAGCAGATTAGATTATTACACTACCACACACAGCAGATTAGATTATTACACTACCACAACTACACACAGCAGATTAGATTATTACACTACCACACCTACACACAGCAGATTAGATTATTACACGACCATACACAGCAGATTAGATTATTACACTACCACACACAACAGATTAGATTATTACACTATAACAGCGGATTAGATTATTACACTACCACACCTACACACAGCAGATTAGATTATTACACTACCACACCTACACACAGCGGATTAGATTATTACACTACCACACCTACACACAGCAGATTAGATTATTACACTACCACACCTACACACAGCAGATTAGATTATTACACGACCACACACAGCAGATTAGATTATTACACTACCACACACAACAGATTAGATTATTACACTATAACAGCAGATTACATTATTACACTACCACACCTACACACAGCAGATTAGATTATTACACTACCACACCTACACACAGCAGATTAGATTATTACACTACCACACACAGCAGATTAGATTATTACACTACCACACCTACACACAGCAGATTAGATTATCACACTACCACACACACACACAGCAGATTAGATTATTACACTACCACACCCACACACAGCAGATTAGATTATTACACTACCACACCCACACACAGCAGATTAGATTATTACACTACCACACCTACACACAGCAGATTAGATTATTACACGACCACACACAGCAGATTAGATTATCACACTACCACACACAACAGATTAGATTATTACACTATAACAGCGGATTAGATTATTACACTACCACACCTACACACAGCAGATTAGATTATTACACTACCACACCTACACACAGCGGATTAGATTATTACACTACCACACCTACACACAGCAGATTAGATTATTACACTACCACACCTACACATAGCAGATTAGATTATTACACGACCACACCTAGACACAGCAGATTAGATTATTACACTACCACACCTACACACAGCAGATTAGATTATTACACTACCACACACAGCAGATTAGATTATTACACTATAACAGCGGATTAGATTATTACACTACCACACCTACACACAGCAGATTAGATTATTACACTACCACACCTACACACAGCAGATTAGATTATTACACTACCACACCTACACACAGCAGATTAGATTATTACACTACCACACACAGCAGATTAGATTATTACACTACCACACACAGCAGATTAGATTATTACACTACCACACCTACACACAGCAGATTAGATTATTACACTACCACACCCACACACAGCAGATTAGATTATTACACTACCACACACAGCAGATTAGATTATTACACTACCACACACAGCAGATTAGATTATTACACTACCACACCTACACACAGCAGATTAGATTATTACACTACCACACCCACACACAGCAGATTAGATTATTACACTACCACACACAGCAGATTAGAGTATTACACTACCACACCCACACACAGCAGATTAGATTATTACACTACCACACACAGCAGATTAGATTATTACACTACCACACACAGCAGATTAGAGTATTACACTACCACACCTACACACAGCAGATTAGATTATTACACTACCACACCCACACACAGCAGATTAGATTATTACACTACCACACACAGCAGATTAGATTATTACACTATAACAGCAGATTACATTATTACACTACCACACCTACACACAGCAGATTAGATTATTACACTACCACAACTACACACAGCAGATTAGATTATTACAGTACCACACACAGTGGATTAGATTATTACACTACCACACCTAGACACAGCAGATTCGATTATTACACTACCACACCTACACACAGCAGATTAGATTATTACACGACCACACCTAGACACAGCAGATTAGATTATTACACTACCACACACAGCAGATTAGATTATTACACTACCACACCTACACACAGCAGATTAGATTATTACACTACCACATCTAGACACAGCAGATTAGATTATTACACTACCACACCTACACACAGCAGATTAGATTATTACACTACCACACCTACACACAGCAGATTAGATTATTACACTACCACACACAGCAGATTAGATTATTACACTATAACAGCGGATTAGATTATTACACTACCACACCTACACACAGCAGATTAGATTATTACACTACAGTAGCAACATACTGTACATGTTTCAACATCAACACCTACCCAGTAGGTCCATGGAATCCTCCTCTATGAGTCTGTTGAGGAGGGAGTTGGCCTTCTCTATAGTACACACTGCTACATCCAGACTACTGAAACCTCCTGGAGCAGCCCGGCCTCCCATGTAGCCCTCCACACACACCCCCGCCTCGGAGAACACACTCTGGACAGGACACACACACTGTCTGAGGACACACTCTGGACAGGACACACTGAGAACACACTCTGGACAGGACACACTCTGGACAGGACACACTCTGGACAGGACACACTCTGGACAGGACACACTGAGAACACACTCTGGACAGGACACACTGAGAACACACTCTGGACAGGACACACTGAGAACACACTCTGGACAGGACACACTCTGGACAGGACACACTGGACAGGACACACTGGACAGGACACACTCTGGACAGGACACACTGAGAACACACTCTGGACAGGACACACTCTGGACAGGACACACTCTGGACAGGACACACTTTGGACAGGACACACTAAGAACACACTCTGGACAGGACACACTCTGGACAGGACACACTCTGGACAGGACACACTCTGGACAGGACACACTCTGGACAGGACACACTCTGGACAGGACACACTCTGGACAGGACACACTCTGGACAGGACACACTCTGGACAGGACACACTCTGGACAGGACACACTCTGGACAGGACACACTTTGGACAGGACACACTTTGGACAGGACACACTAAGAACACACTCTGGACAGGACACACTCTGGACAGGACACACTCTGGACAGGACACACTCTGGACAGGACACACTCTGGACAGGACACACTCTGGACAGGACACACTCTGGACAGGACACACTCTGGACAGGACACACTCTGGACAGGACACACTCTGGACAGGACACACTTTGGACAGGACACACTTTGGACAGGACACACTCTGGACAGGACACACTCTGGACAGGACACACTTTGGACAGGACACACTCTGGACAGGACACACTTTGGACAGGACACACTCTGGACAGGACACACTCTGGACAGGACACACTTTGGACAGGACACACTAAGAACACACTCTGGACAGGACACACTCTGGACAGGACACACTCTGGACTGGACACACTCTGGACAGGACACACTGAGAACACACACCGTCTAAAGGGAAGGGGTGAAAATACTTTCCGATTGTATTTGTCATGTTTTTATATAGTTTAGAAAATGTATTCAAAACGAAATACAGAAATATCTCATTTACATAAGTATTCACACTCCTGAGTCAATACATTTACATTTAAGTCATTTAGCAGACGCTCTTATCCAGAGCGACTTACAAATTGGTGCATTCACCTTATGTTAGAATCACCTGTGGCAGTGATTACAGCTGTGAGTCTTTCTGGGTAAGTCCCTAAGAGATTTGCACACCTGGATTGTACAATATTTGCACATTATTCTCTCAAAAATACTTCAAGCTCTGAAAAGGGTATTACTAAACAGCCATTTTCAAGTCTTGTCATAGATTTTCAAGCCAATTTAAGTCAAAACTGTAACTAGGCAACTCAGGAACATTCAATGTCGTCTTGTGTTTTAGGTTATTGTCCTGCTGAAAAGTTCATTTGACAAGCATACCCATAACATATAGCAGCCACCACCATGTTGAAAATATGAAGAGTGGTACTCAGTGAAGTTGTTAATGACACGTTGTGTTAAAACACTATGTGTTTTAATAAATCAACTTTATGTACCGAACTGGTCTGATGCTTTAAGCACGCCGTTTGATTAAATAATTAACACACACAAATGACTCAAGAGGGAGCCAGAGATCAAGATAACCAGAACCTGTTCCTGACCCTCCTGCTGCAGCAGCTGGCCTTTGCAGATTCTGGCTTTGTGCTCCTGATGTAGTTGGTAACAGGCTACACCAAGGGTCGGAAACCTTTTCCATTTGGAGTGACAATTTATCTTACCATTTCTACCGATATCAAATAAAATGTTATTTGTCACATGCGCCGAATACAACTGGTATAGAAGACCTTACAGTGAAATGCTGAATACAACAGGTGTAGTAGACCTTACAGTGAAATGCTGAATACAACAGGTGTAGTAGACCTTACAGTGAAATGCTGAATACAACATGTGTAGTAGACCTTACAGTGAAATGCTGAATACAACATGTGTAGTAGACCTTACAGTGAAATGCTGAATACAACAGGTGTAGTAGACCTTACAGTGAAATGCTGAATACAACATGTGTAGTAGACCTTACAGTGAAATGCTGAATACAACAGGTGTAGTAGACCTTACAGTGAAATGCTGAATACAACAGGTGTAGTAGACCTTACAGTGAAATGCTGAATACAACAGGTGTAGTAGACCTTACAGTGAAATGCTTACTTACAAGCCCTTAACCAACAATGCTCATGAAGTAAAAAAAATAAAAATAAGTGTTCAGTAAAAAATAGAAAATAAACAAAGTATTTAACAGCAGTAGTCAAATAACAAAAACGAGGCTCTATACAGGGTATTACGGTACAGAGTCAATGTGGAGGCTATATACAGGGTATTACGGTACAGAGTCAATGTGGAGGCTCTATACAGGGTATTACGGTACAGAGTCAATGTGGAGGCTATATACAGGGTATTACGGTACAGAGTCAATGTGGAGGCTATATACAGGGTATTACAGTACAGAGTCAATGTGGAGGCTATATACAGGGTATTACGGTACAGAGTCAATGTGGAGGCTATATACAGGGTATTACGGTACAGAGTCAATGTGGAGGCTATATACAGGGTGTTACGGTACAGAGTCAATGTGGAGGCTATATACAGGGTGTTAAGGTACAGAGTCAATGTGGAGGCTATATACAGGGGGTACCGGTACAGAGTCAATGTGGAGGCTATATACAGGGTATTACGGTATAGAGTCAATGTGGAGGCTATATACAGGGTATTACGGTACAGAGTCAATGTGGAGGCTATATACAGGGGGTACAGGTACAGAGTCAATGTGGAGGCTATATACAGGGGGTACAGGTACAGAGTCAATGTGGAGGCTATATACAGGGTATTACGGTACAGAGTCAATGTGGAGGCTATATACAGGGTATTACGGTATAGAGTCAATGTGGAGGCTATATACAGGGTATTACGGTACAGAGTCAATGTGGAGGCTATATAGAGGGTGTTACAGTACAGAGTCAATGTGGAGGCTATATACAGGGGGTACCGGTACAGAGATATATGTGCCAATCATGATTTTCATGTGCACATTTTCCTGGAACAGTTTAATTGAATATATAATAGCCTTTGTATCTCAAAATCAGTCTGTGGTTAATCTACGTTCAATCTAAATGAAAATGATACAAATCTAAAAGTAACTTATATTGCCAACTATGTAGAGATAGCCGACATAAAGCCAAAAAATAAAAACATTGCAGCCTGCAGGTAGAAAATATGCTGATAAAAGAAAATATCCTATAAATCACATGGCCTGTTTGCAACAAACTGTAAACATTGCATCAACTATCAACTAGGCAGGCCCAAAAATCGCACTAGCAAACTTGCAACATTGTATAAAATATTCTGGACCCTCAGTTTCCCAAGCCAGTGAGCTTGGGACAGACACAGCTGCAGGCTATTTGTGCAAAAGGGATAAGAAGTAATCAGGTATTCTACGATGTTTCCACTGGATCAGAACATTACATTTGTTCCTTTCATGCTGAGTGGTTATCGAAAGGGAGAGAGCTGGAAATATTGTTCAGATACTTTGATGAACTTCTCAATTGATCCTAAAAACACACTTTGTTTACTCGCTGTTTCAGGTGAAAAAAAAAATGATTTTGAGAAACTTCACAGCTCATTAGTGGTGGTGTGTTAAGACAATCAGAAATACTATCAGACATCCCCTCTCACAGGAAGACTCACAGCTCTTAGAGACTGACCCAGAAAGACTTACAGCTCTTAGAGACTGACCCAGAAAGACTCACAGCTCTTAGAGACTGATCCAGAAAGACTCACAGCTCTTAGAGACTGACCCAGAAAGACTCACAGCTCTTAGAGACTGACCCAGGAAGACTCAAAGCTCTTAGAGACTGACCCAGAAAGACTCACAGCTCTTAGAGACTGACCCAGAAAGACTCACAGCTCTTAGAGACTGACCCAGAAAGACTCACAGCTCTTAGAGACTGACCCAGGAAGACTCAAAGCTCTTAGAGACTGATCCAGAAAGACTCACAGCTCTTAGAGACTGACCCAGAAAGACTCACAGCTCTTAGAGACTGACCCAGAAAGACTCAGAGCTCTTAGAGACTGACCCAGAAAGACTCAGAGCTCTTAGAGACTGACCCAGAAAGACTCAGAGCTCTTAGAGACTGACCCAGAAAGACTCAGAGCTGTAATCACTGGCAACGGTGATTCTAACAAACATGTATTGACTCAGGGAGCTGAATACTCACGCAACGACTATATTTTTGTTGTTTAATTTATGTGTAGATTGTTGACAAAAAGAAATGACAATTAAATCCACTTTAATCTCACTTTGTAAGACAATAACATGTGAAGTAATCCAAGGGGTCTGAATACTTTCTGCAAGGCCCTGTACATATACACAGAGCATTTCAGCCTCTCCTTCCCTCTATCCCTCTCTAACTTCCACTCTACCTGGAGGTAGGTCATCTTCTCCTTGGCCAGGGATACGAAGGGCAGAATAAACAGAGCTTTCCTCCTGGTCTCCAGGACTCTCTTCAGCATTAACAGCTCTGCCACCAGGGTCTTCCCTGCACTGGTTGGGGCTGGGATTAGAGGTCAGGGGTTAACGGTCAGGGGTCAGGATTCTGGGGCGGGGTAGATTGGTAGGGTCAAGGGGTCAGGGTACCTGAGTAGACCAGGTTGTGTCCTTGCAGCACGCGTCCCAGACAGAGACACTGAGCCTGCCAGGGGAACATGGAGGAGACACCATGACGACGGTAGCGTTCAAGGACCGCAGCAGGCAGCCCCCAGCTGGACAACAACAACCTGTCACACTGCTCGTCTGGACGCATAAACACTGCTGATAGACCTGCACCTGGGGAAACACACACGTTACACACCACACACCACACACTACACACCACACGTTACACACCACACACCACACGTTACACACCACACACCACACACCACACGTTACACACCACACACTACACACCACACGTTACACACCACACACTACACACCACACACCACACACGTTACACACCACACACACACACACGTTACACACCACACACACCACACACATTACACACCACACACACACGTTACTGATAGAGGAATTCTAGATTCCTATGTATTTTGTAGCCAAAACCAAATTCGCACTCGTTTCTAATTCATTAATGAGTTGTAAGTTCATTAATTATGCATGAAGTAGATCGAGACCAGTCTTAAAAGCCAGGTAAACAGTGTTTAATTCAAGTGAGTACTAAACACATACACACATTTCCACAGGTTATAAACTGAAAATGACGTCAGCGTTTTCCAAACGTTCTATTTACAAACAGAGGGGCCCCCTAGCTCTTGAGCCTTCGCGTTATCAGCACAAAGTCAAGGCCAGTCAGTATAAATCAACATTCTAGACAATCTGGAGATGGCCCGTTCCCACCACCTGGAGATTTGTACAACTGAATGAACTAAGGAACAGACCTTCATTGTTACTAAACTCCTGACTACATTATATACAATTGGGAAAGGGAGCAAGAGAGAAAATTCACATGTACAGTACATTATAGAATTTGGACTAGTCAGTTCTGATTGGAATGTATACATAATTAGTCATTTCAACCATAATTTCCTCTATCAGTTACACACCACACACGTTACACACCACACACGTTACACACCACACACGTTACACACAACACACGTTACACACCACACACGTTACACACCACACACGTTACACACCACACACGTTACACACCACACACGTTACACACAACACACGTTACACACAACACACGTTACACACCACACACGTTACACACCACACACGTTACACACAACAGACAACACACGTTACACACAACACACAACACACGTTACACACAACAGACACGTTACACACCACACACGTTACACACCACACACACGTTACACACAACACACACGTTACACACCACACACGTTACACACAACACACGTTACACACCACACACGTTACACACCACACACAACACACGTTACACACCACACACGTTACACACCACACACCACACACGTTACACACAACACACAACACACGTTACACACCACACACGTTACACACAACAGACAACACACGTTACACACAACACACAACACACGTTACACACAACACACGTTACACACCACACACGTTACACACCACACACGTTACACACCACACACACGTTACACACCACACACGTTACACACGTTACACACAACAGACAACACACGTTACACACCACACACGTTACACACAACACACGTTACACACCACACACAACACACGTTACACACAACACACACGCACACACACACACCCTTTCATCTCGTACCTGTAGTGTTGAGTGTGCTGGCCTCCAGCCCAGTAGGGGGTGTGAGAACAGAGGCTGACATGTTGTTCCTCAGAGACCGCTGTAGCGCCGCGCTCTCCCTCACCCGTACAAGGTGGGAGGGTCTGAACAGGATGAAGTCATCAGACACGTCCAATGGGGAGTCAGCATTCTGGCAGGAACCATTTCCTCTTCCTGTGGGTGTGGTCTCAGAGCTCCTCCCCCTAGCCCTGCGCTTCCTACTGTCAACGACAACATTCAAATGATATAAACATTTATTGGTACGGCTGTTAAAGGTACAACCACGTCAATAAAGTTAGAACAAGATCAAATAAATGTTTTTTGTTTGTATATTAATCTACTGGTAAAAACACACCCTCTGGAGCTGCAGTTCTTCTGAGGGGGTGTGGCGTCCGTAGGTCTGCGTGGAAGCCTCCCAGCATGCTCTCTGTCCTCTGAGTCTTCACTGAACAGCAGGCAGTGAGCCAGGTCCTTACAGTCCGCTGTCTGAACCAGCCCTGGATGCTCACACACACCTGGTCCCAGTCCAATCCTAGCCCCGACCTCTGGTCCTGGTGTCAGGCTGTGGGAGGTCTGGGCTGGAGCTGCTGAGGCGTGGGATACCCCTCTCTGGATTAAAGATACCCCCATCTCTACCCCATGTGTTAATTTCATCCCTCCAGGATCCAGAGCTTCCAGAACCTGCAGCATCTCCTCTCCAGGGTCTAAGGAGGAGTCTCCTACCACACACACCTGTCCTGCAGCCACATTCCGGGCCGTGTGTGTGTTGTCTCGCGGCGTGTGTATATGAGTGTTTTGCAGGCGACTGGAGCGTCTTGGGGTGAGTGGCTGCTCAGGGTCGGGGCCACTGCAGAGATAAACACTGAGTTAAAACATTAAAACATAAAGTCATGTCATAATATAGTAATGATCACAGGGTTATAACATCTAGTCATGTTATAATATAGTAATGATCACAGGGTTATAACATCTAGTCATGTTATAATATAGTAATGATCACAGGGTTATAACATCTAGTCATGTTATAATATAGTAATGATCACAGGGTTATAACATCTAGTCATGTTATAATGTTATAATATAGTAATGATCACAGGGTTATAACATCTAGTCATGTTATAATATAGTAATGATCACAGGGTTATAACATCTAGTCATGTTATAATGTTATAATATAGTAATGATCACAGGGTTATAACATCTAGTCATGTTATAATGTTATAATATAGTCATGATCACAGGGTTATAACATCTAGTCATGTTATAATATAGTAATGATCACAGGGTTATAACATCTAGTCATGTTATAATATAGTAATGATCACAGGGTTATAACATCTAGTCATGTTATAATGTTATAATATAGTAATGATCACAGGGTTATAACATCTAGTCATGTTATAATATAGTAATGATCACAGGATTATAACATCTAGTCATGTTATAATGTTATAATATAGTAATGATCACAGGGTTATAACATCTAGTCATGTTATAATATAGTAATGATCACAGGGTTATAACATCTAGTCATGTTATAATGTTATAATATAGTAATGATCACAGGGTTATAACATCTAGTCATGTTATAATATAGTAATGATCACAGGGTTATAACATCTAGTCATGTTATAATATAGTAATGATCACAGGGTTATAACATCTAGTCATGTTATAATATAGTAATGATCACAGGGTTATAACATCTAGTCATGTTATAATGTTATAATATAGTAATGATCACAGGGTTATAACATCTAGTCATGTTATAATATAGTAATGATCACAGGGTTATAACATCTAGTCATGTTATAATATAGTAATGATCACAGGGTTATAACATCTAGTCATGTTATAATATAGTCATGATCACAGGGTTATAACATCTAGTCATGTTATAATGTTATAATATAGTAATGATCACAGGGTTATAACATCTAGTCATGTTATAATATAGTAATGATCACAGGGTTATAACATCTCGGCATGTTATAATGTTATAATATAGTAATGATCACAGGGTTATACCATCTAGTCATGTTATAATATAGTAATGATCACAGGGTTATAACATCTAGTCATGTTATAATATAATCATTAACACAGGGTTATAACATCTAGTCATGTTATAATATAGTAATGATCACAGGGTTATAACATCTAGTCATGTTATAATATAGTAATTAACACAGGGTTATAACATCTAGTCATGTTATAATATAGTAATGATCACAGGGTTATAACATCTAGTCATGTTATAATATAATCATTAACACAGGGTTATAACATCTAGTCATGTTATAATATAGTAATGATCACAGGGTTATAACATCTAGTCATGTATGTTATAATATAGTAATGATCACAGGGTTATAACATCTAGTCATGTTATAATATAGTAATTAACACAGGGTTATAACATCTAGTCATGTTATAATATAGTAATGATCACAGGGTTATAACATCTAGTCATGTTATAATATAGTAATTAACACAGGGTTATAACATCTAGTCATGTTATAATGTTATAATATAGTAATGATCACAGGGTTATAACATCTAGTCATGTTATAATATAGTAATGATCACAGGGTTATAACATCTAGTCATGTTATAATATAGTAATTAACACAGGGTTATAACATCTAGTCATGTTATAATGTTATAATATAGTAATGATCACAGGGTTATAACATCTAGTCATGTTATAATGTTATAATATAGTAATGATCACAGGGCTATAACATCTAGTCATGTTATAATGTTATAATATAGTCATTAACACAGGGTTATAACATCTAGTCATGTTATAATGTTATAATATAGTCATTAACACAGGGTTATAACATCTAGTCATGTTATAATATAGTCATTAACACAGGGTTATAACATCTAGTCATGTTATAATATAGTAATGATCACAGGGTTATAACATCTAGTCATGTTATAATATAGTAATGATCACAGGATTATAACATCTAGTCATGTTATAATATAGTAATGATCACAGGGTTATAACATCTAGTCATGTTATAATATAGTAATGATCACAGGGTTATAACATCTAGTCATGTTATAATATAGTAATGATCACAGGGTTATAACATCTAGTCATGTTATAATGTTATAATATAGTAATGATCACAAGGTTATAACATCTAGTCATGTTATAATGTTATAATATAGTAATGATCACAGGGTTATAACATCTAGTCATGTTATAATGTTATAATATAGTAATGATCACAGGGTTATAACATCTAGTCATGTTATAATATAGTAATGATCACAGGGTTATAACATCTAGTCATGTTATAATATAGTAATTAACACAGGGTTATAACATCTAGTCATGTTATAATGTTATAATATAGTAATGATCACAGGGTTATAACATCTAGTCATGTTATAATATAGTAATGATCACAGGGTTATAACATCTAGTCATGTTATAATGTTATAATATAGTAATGATCACAGGGTTATAACATCTAGTCATGTTATAATATAGTAATGATCACAGGGTTATAACATCTAGTCATGTTATAATATAGTAATGATCACAGGGTTATAACATCTAGTCATGTTATAATATAGTAATGATCACAGGGTTATAACATCTAGTCATGTTATAATATAGTAATGATCACAGGGTTATAACATCTAGTCATGTTATAATATAGTAATGATCACAGGGTTATAACATCTAGTCATGTTATAATGTTATAATATAGTAATGATCACAGGGTTATAACATCTAGTCATGTTATAATATAGTAATGATCACAGGGTTATAACATCTAGTCATGTTATAATATAATCATTAACACAGGGTTATAACATCTAGTCATGTTATAATATAGTAATGATCACAAGGTTATAACATCTAGTCATGTTATAATATAGTAATGATCACAGGGTTATAACATCTAGTCATGTTATAATATAGTAATGATCACAGGGTTATAACATCTAGTCATGTTATAATATAGTAATTAACACAGGGTTATAACATCTAGTCATGTTATAATATAGTAATGATCACAAGGTTATAACATCTAGTCATGTTATAATATAGTCATTAACACAGGGTTATAACATCTAGTCATGTTATAATATAGTAATGATCACAGGGTTATAACATCTAGTCATGTTATAATATAGTCATTAACACAGGGTTATAACATCTAGTCATGTTATAATGTTATAATATAGTAATGATCACAGGGTTATAACATCTAGTCATGTTATAATGTTATAATATAGTAATGATCACAGGGTTATAACATCTAGTCATGTTATAATATAGTAATGATCACAGGGTTATAACATCTAGTCATGTTATAATATAGTAATGATCACAGGGTTATAACATCTAGTCATGTTATAATGTTATAATATAGTAATGATCACAGGGTTATAACATCTAGTCATGTTATAATATAGTAATGATCACAGGGTTATAACATCTAGTCATGTTATAATATAGTAATGATCACAGGGTTATAACATCTAGTCATGTTATAATGTTATAATATAGTAATGATCACAGGGTTATAACATCTAGTCATGTTATAATGTTATAATATAGTAATGATCACAGGGTTATAACATCTAGTCATGTTATAATGTTATAATATAGTCATTAACACAGGGTTATAACATCTAGTCATGTTATAATATAGTAATGATCACAGGGTTATAACATCTAGTCATGTTATAATGTTATAATATAGTAATGATCACAGGGTTATAACATCTAGTCATGTTATAATGTTATAATATAGTAATGATCACAGGGTTATAACATCTAGTCATGTTATAATATAGTAATGATCACAGGGTTATAACATCTAGTCATGTTATAATATAGTAATGATCACAGGGTTATAACATCTAGTCATGTTATAATGTTATAATATAGTAATGATCACAGGGTTATAACATCTAGTCATGTTATAATGTTATAATATAGTAATGATCACAGGGTTATAACATCTAGTCATGTTATAATGTTATAATATAGTAATGATCACAGGGTTATAACATCTAGTCATGTTATAATATAGTAATGATCACAGGGTTATAACATCTAGTCATGTTATAATGTTATAATATAGTAATGATCACAGGGTTATAACATCTAGTCATGTTATAATGTTATAATATAGTAATGATCACAGGGTTATAACATCTAGTCATGTTATAATGTTATAATATAGTCATTAACACAGGGTTATACCATCTAGTCATGTTATAATATAGTAATGATCACAGGGTTATAACATCTAGTCATGTTATAATATAGTAATGATCACAGGGTTATAACATCTAGTCATGTTATAATGTTATAATATAGTAATGATCACAGGGTTATAACATCTAGTCATGTTATAATATAGTAATGATCACAGGGTTATAACATCTAGTCATGTTATAATGTAGTAATGATCACAGGGTTATAACATCTAGTCATGTTATAATGTTATAATATAGTCATTAACACAGGGTTATAACATCTAGTCATGTTATAATGTTATAATATAGTCATTAACACAGGGTTATACCATCTAGTCATGTTATAATATAGTAATGATCACAGGATTATAACATCTAGTCATGTTATAATGTTATAATATAGTAATGATCACAGGGTTATACCATCTAGTCATGTTATAATATAATCATTAACACAGGGTTATAACATCTAGTCATGTTATAATGTTATAATATAGTCATTAACACAGGGTTATAACATCTAGTCATGTTATAATATAGTAATGATCACAGGGTTATAACATCTAGTCATGTTATAATATAGTAATGATCACAGGATTATAACATCTAGTCATGTTATAATGTTATAATATAGTAATGATCACAGGGTTATAACATCTAGTCATGTTATAATATAGTAATGATCACAGGGTTATAACATCTAGTCATGTTATAATATAGTAATGATCACAGGGTTATAACATCTAGTCATGTTATAATATAGTAATGATCACAGGATTATAACATCTAGTCATGTTATAATGTTATAATATAGTAATGATCACAGGGTTATACCATCTAGTCATGTTATAATATAGTAATTAACACAGGGTTATAACATCTAGTCATGTTATAATATAGTAATGATCACAGGGTTATAACATCTAGTCATGTTATAATATAGTAATGATCACAGGGTTATAACATCTAGTCATGTTATAATATAGTCATTAACACAGGGTTATAACATCTAGTCATGTTATAATATAGTAATGATCACAGGGTTATAACATCTCGGCATGTTATAATGTTATAATATAGTAATGATCACAGGGTTATAACATCTAGTCATGTTATAATATAGTAATGATCACAGGGTTATAACATCTAGTCATGTTATAATATAGTCATTAACACAGGGTTATAACATCTAGTCATGTTATAATATAATCATTAACACAGGGTTATAACATCTAGTCATGTTATAATGTTATAATATAGTAATGATCACAGGGTTATAACATCTAGTCATGTTATAATATAGTAATGATCACAGGGTTATAACATCTAGTCATGTTATAATATAGTAATGATCACAGGGTTATAACATCTAGTCATGTTATAATATAGTAATTAACACAGGGTTATAACATCTAGTCATGTTATAATATAGTAATGATCACAGGGTTATAACATCTAGTCATGTTATAATATAGTAATGATCACAGGGTTATAACATCTAGTCATGTTATAATATAGTAATGATCACAGGGTTATAACATCTAGTCATGTTATAATGTTATAATATAGTAATGATCACAGGGTTATAACATCTAGTCATGTTATAATGTTATAATATAGTAATGATCACAGGGTTATAACATCTAGTCATGTTATAATATAGTAATGATCACAGGGTTATAACATCTAGTCATGTTATAATATAGTAATGATCACAGGGTTATAACATCTAGTCATGTTATAATGTTATAATATAGTAATGATCACAGGGTTATAACATCTAGTCATGTTATAATGTTATAATATAGTAATGATCACAAGGTTATAACATCTAGTCATGTTATAATATAGTAATGATCACAGGATTATAACATCTAGTCATGTTATAATATAGTAATGATCACAAGGTTATAACATCTAGTCATGTTATAATGTTATAATATAGTAATGATCACAGGGTTATAACATCTCGTCATGTTATAATGTTATAATATAGTAATGATCACAGGGTTATAACATCTAGTCATGTTATAATATAGTAATGATCACAGGGTTATAACATCTCGGCATGTTATAATGTTATAATATAGTCATGATCACAGGGTTATAACATCTCGGCATGTTATAATGTTATAATATAGTAATGATCACAGGGTTATAACATCTAGTCATGTTATAATATAGTAATGATCACAAGGTTATAACATCTAGTCATGTTATAATATAGTCATTAACACAGGGTTATAACATCTAGTCATGTTATAATATAGTAATGATCACAGGGTTATAACATCTAGTCATGTTATAATATAGTCATTAACACAGGGTTATAACATCTAGTCATGTTATAATATAGTAATGATCACAGGGTTATAACATCTAGTCATGTTATAATATAGTAATGATCACAGGGTTATAACATCTAGTCATGTTATAATGTTATAATATAGTAATGATCACAGGGTTATAACATCTAGTCATGTTATAATGTTATAATATAGTAATGATCACAGGGTTATAACATCTAGTCATGTTATAATATAGTAATGATCATTATACACAGGGTTATAACATCTAGTCATGTTATAATGTTATAATATAGTAATGATCACAGGGTTATAACATCTAGTCATGTTATAATATAGTAATGATCACAGGGTTATAACATCTAGTCATGTTATAATATAGTAATGATCACAGGGTTATAACATCTAGTCATGTTATAATATAGTCATTAACACAGGGTTATAACATCTAGTAATGTTATAATATAGTAATGATCACAGGGTTATAACATCTAGTCATGTTATAATATAGTAATGATCACAGGGTTATAACATCTAGTCATGTTATAATATAGTAATGATCACAGGATTATAACATCTAGTCATGTTATAATGTTATAATATAGTAATGATCACAGGATTATAACATCTAGTCATGTTATAATATAGTAATGATCACAGGATTATAACATCTAGTCATGTTATAATATAGTAATGATCACAGGATTATAACATCTAGTCATGTTATAATGTTATAATATAGTAATGATCACAGGGTTATAACATCTAGTCATGTTATAATGTTATAATATAGTAATGATCACAGGGTTATAACATCTAGTCATGTTATAATATAGTAATGATCACAGGGTTATAACATCTAGTCATGTTATAATATAGTAATGATCACAGGATTATAACATCTAGTCATGTTATAATGTTATAATATAGTAATGATCACAGGGTTATAACATCTAGTCATGTTATAATGTTATAATATAGTAATGATCACAGGGTTATAACATCTAGTCATGTTATA
Organism: Oncorhynchus keta; assembly: GCF_023373465.1. NCBI lineage: Eukaryota > Metazoa > Chordata > Actinopteri > Salmoniformes > Salmonidae > Oncorhynchus > Oncorhynchus keta. Next base: position 264,491 of record NW_026290923.1, on the reverse strand, counting down.
ATGTTATAATATAGTAATGATCACAGGGTTATAACATCTAGTCATGTTATAATGTTATAATATAGTAATGATCACAGGGTTATAACATCTAGTCATGTTATAATGTTATAATATAGTAATGATCACAGGATTATAACATCTAGTCATGTTATAATGTTATAATATAGTAATGATCACAGGGTTATAACATCTAGTCATGTTATAATATAGTAATGATCACAGGGTTATAACATCTAGTCATGTTATAATATAATCATTAACACAGGGTTATAACATCTAGTCATGTTATAATATAGTAATGATCACAGGGTTACATAACATCTAGTCATGTTATAATGTTATAATATAGTAATGATCACAGGGTTATAACATCTAGTCATGTTATAATATAGTAATGATCACAGGGTTATAACATCTAGTCATGTTATAATGTTATAATATAGTAATGATCACAGGGTTATAACATCTCGTCATGTTATAATATAGTAATGATCACAGGGTTATAACATCTAGTCATGTTATAATATAGTAATGATCACAGGGTTATAACATCTAGTCATGTTATAATGTTATAATATAGTAATGATCACAGGGTTATAACATCTAGTCATGTTATAATATAGTAATGATCACAGGGTTATAACATCTAGTCATGTTATAATGTTATAATATAGTAATGATCACAGGGTTATAACATCTAGTCATGTTATAATATAGTAATGATCACAGGGTTATAACATCTAGTCATGTTATAATATAGTAATGATCACAGGGTTATAACATCTCGGCATGTTATAATATAGTAATGATCACAGGGTTATAACATCTCGTCATGTTATAATATAGTAATGATCATTATAACATCTAGGGTTATAACATCTAATGATCACAGGGTTATAACATCTAGTCATGTTATAATATAATGCATGTTATAATATAGTAATGATCACAGGGTTATAACATCTAGTCATGTTATAATATAGTAATGATCACAGGGTTATAACATCTAGTCATGTTATAATATAGTAATGATCACAGGGTTATAACATCTAGTCATGTTATAATATAGTAATGATCACAGGGTTATAACATCTAGTCATGTTATAATATAGTAATGATCACAGGGTTATAACATCTAGTCATGTTATAATATAGTAATGATCACAGGGTTATAACATCTAGTCATGTTATAATATAGTAATGATCACAGGGTTATAACATCTAGTCATGTTATAATATAGTAATGATCACAGGATTATAACATCTAGTCATGTTATAATATAGTAATGATCACAAGGTTATAACATCTAGTCATGTTATAATATAGTAATGATCACAGGGTTATAACATCTAGTCATGTTATAATATAGTAATGATCACAAGGTTATAACATCTAGTCATGTTATAATATAGTAATGATCACAGGGTTATAACATCTAGTCATGTTATAATATAGTCATTAACACAGGGTTATAACATCTAGTCATGTTATAATATAGTAATGATCACAGGGTTATAACATCTAGTCATGTTATAATATAGTAATGATCACAGGGTTATAACATCTAGTCATGTTATAATATAGTAATTAACACAGGGTTATAACATCTAGTCATGTTATAATATAGTAATGATCACAGGGTTATAACATCTAGTCATGTTATAATATAGTAATGATCACAGGGTTATAACATCTAGTCATGTTATAATATAGTAATGATCACAAGGTTATAACATCTAGTAATGTTATAATATAGTAATGATCACAGGGTTATAACATCTAGTCATGTTATAATGTTATAATATAGTAATGATCACAGGGTTATAACATCTAGTCATGTTATAATATAGTAATGATCACAGGGTTATAACATCTAGTCATGTTATAATATAGTAATGATCACAGGGTTATAACATCTAGTCATGTTATAATATAGTAATGATCACAGGGTTATAACATCTAGTCATGTTATAATATAGTAATGATCACAGGGTTATAACATCTAGTCATGTTATAATATAGTAATGATCACAGGGTTATAACATCTAGTCATGTTATAATATAGTAATTAACACAGGGTTATAACATCTAGTCATGTTATAATGTTATAATATAGTAATGATCACAGGGTTATAACATCTAGTCATGTTATAATATAGTAATGATCACAAGGTTATAACATCTAGTCATGTTATAATATAGTAATGATCACAGGGTTATAACATCTAGTCATGTTATAATATAGTAATGATCACAGGGTTATAACATCTCGTCATGTTATAATATAGTAATGATCACAGGGTTATAACATCTAGTCATGTTATAATATAGTAATGATCACAGGGTTATAACATCTAGTCATGTTATAATATAGTAATGATCACAGGGTTATAACATCTAGTCATGTTATAATATAGTAATGATCACAGGGTTATAACATCTAGTCATGTTATAATGTTATAATATAGTAATGATCACAGGGTTATAACATCTAGTCATGTTATAATGTTATAATATAGTAATGATCACAGGGTTATAACATCTAGTCATGTTATAATATAGTAATGATCACAGGGTTATAACATCTAGTCATGTTATAATATAGTAATGATCACAGGGTTATAACATCTAGTCATGTTATAATATAGTAATGATCACAGGGTTATAACATCTAGTCATGTTATAATATAGTAATGATCACAGGGTTATAACATCTAGTCATGTTATAATATAGTAATGATCACAGGGTTATAACATCTAGTCATGTTATAATATAGTAATGATCACAGGGTTATAACATCTAGTCATGTTATAATATAGTAATGATCACAGGGTTATAACATCTAGTCATGTTATAATATAGTAATGATCACAGGGTTATAACATCTAGTCATGTTATAATATAGTAATGATCACAGGGTTATAACATCTAGTCATGTTATAATATAGTAATGATCACAGGGTTATAACATCTAGTCATGTTATAATATAGTAATGATCACAGGGTTATAACATCTAGTCATGTTATAATATAGTAATGATCACAGGGTTATAACATCTAGTCATGTTATAATGTTATAATATAGTAATGATCACAAGGTTATAACATCTAGTCATGTTATAATATAGTAATGATCACAGGATTATAACATCTAGTCATGTTATAATATAGTAATGATCACAAGGTTATAACATCTAGTCATGTTATAATATAGTAATGATCACAGGGTTATAGCATCTAGTCATGTTATAATATAGTAATTAACACAGGGTTATAACATCTCGGCATGTTATAATGTTATAATATAGTAATGATCACAGGGTTATAACATCTAGTCATGTTATAATATAGTAATGATCACAGGGTTATAACATCTAGTCATGTTATAATGTTATAATATAGTAATGATCACAGGGTTATAACATCTAGTCATGTTATAATATAGTAATTAACACAGGGTTATAACATCTAGTCATGTTATAATATAGTAATGATCACAGGGTTATAACATCTAGTAATGTTATAATATAGTAATGATCACAGGGTTATAACATCTAGTCATGTTATAATATAGTAATGATCACAAGGTTATAACATCTAGTAATGTTATAATATAGTAATGATCACAGGGTTATAACATCTAGTCATGTTATAATATAGTAATGATCACAGGGTTATAACATCTAGTCATGTTATAATGTTATAATATAGTAATGATCACAAGGTTATAACATCTAGTCATGTTATAATGTTATAATATAGTAATGATCACAGGGTTATAACATCTAGTAATGTTATAATATAGTAATGATCACAGGGTTATAACATCTAGTCATGTTATAATGTTATAATATAGTAATGATCACAAGGTTATAACATCTAGTCATGTTATAATGTTATAATATAGTAATGATCACAGGGTTATAACATCTAGTCATGTTATAATATAGTAATTAACACAGGGTTATAACATCTAGTGTTATAATGTTATAATATAATCATTAACACAGGGTTATAACATCTAGTCATGTTATAATATAGTAATTAACACAGGGTTATAACATCTCGGCATGTTATAATGTTATAATATAGTAATGATCACAGGGTTATAACATCTAGTCATGTTATAATGTTATAATATAGTAATGATCACAGGGTTATAACATCTAGTCATGTTATAATGTTATAATATAGTAATGATCACAGGGTTATAACATCTAGTCATGTTATAATGTTATAATATAGTAATGATCACAGGGTTATAACATCTAGTCATGTTATAATGTTATAATATAGTAATGATCACAGGGTTATAACATCTAGTCATGTTATAATATAGTAATGATCACAGGGTTATAACATCTAGTCATGTTATAATATAGTAATGATCACAGGGTTATAACATCTAGTCATGTTATAATATAGTAATTAACACAGGGTTATAACATCTAGTCATGTTATAATATAGTAATGATCACAAGGTTATAACATCTAGTCATGTTATAATATAGTAATGATCACAGGGTTATAACATCTAGTCATGTTATAATATAGTAATGATCACAGGGTTATAACATCTAGTCATGTTATAATGTTATAATATAGTAATGATCACAGGGTTATAACATCTAGTCATGTTATAATATAGTAATGATCACAGGGTTATAACATCTAGTCATGTTATAATATAGTAATTAACACAGGGTTATAACATCTAGTCATGTTATAATATAGTAATTAACACAGGGTTATAACATCTAGTCATGTTATAATATAGTAATGATCACAAGGTTATAACATCTAGTCATGTTATAATATAGTAATGATCACAGGGTTATAACATCTAGTCATGTTATAATATAGTCATTAACACAGGGTTATAACATCTAGTCATGTTATAATATAGTAATTAACACAGGGTTATAACATCTAGTCATGTTATAATATAGTAATGATCACAGGGTTATAACATCTAGTCATGTTATAATATAGTAATGATCACAGGGTTATAACATCTAGTCATGTTATAATATAGTAATGATCACAGGGTTATAACATCTAGTCATGTTATAATATAGTAATGATCACAGGGTTATAACATCTAGTCATGTTATAATATAGTCATGATCACAGGGTTATAACATCTAGTCATGTTATAATGTTATAATATAGTAATGATCACAGGGTTATAACATCGTCATGTTATAATGTTATAATATAGTAATGATCACAGGGTTATAACAGGACTGTGTGCTCCCGATGCCCATGGCCAATGTGACTTCCAAGCGTGTTAACCCTTGCTAGGCTGCCGTCAGATGGCCCCCCGATCCACGTCCTCAGACCGCATGCAGACCAGCTGGCTGGAGTGTTTACAGACATATTAAATCTGTCCCTGTCCCAGTCCGCTTTCCCCACATGTTTCAAGATGGCTACCGTTGTTGCTGTACCCAAGAAAGCAAAGATAACTGAACTGAATGACTACCGGCCCGTAGCACTCACTCCTGTCATCATGAAGTGCTTTGAGAGACTAGTCATGGATCATATCACCTCTACCTGCCACCTTAGACCCACTTCAGTTTGCTTACCGCCCCAATAGATCCACAGACAACGCAATCGCCATCACACTACACTTCCCCCTGGACAAAAGCCATACCTATGTAAGAATGCTGTTCATTGACTACAGTTCTGCGTTCAACACCATTATCCCCTCAAAGCTCATCACTAAGTTCAGGAGCCTGGGACTGAACACCTCCCTCTGCAACTGGATCTAAATTGCTTCGGTATGAGTTAGAAATGTCGGTGTCTGTAATTTTCGGTTTATCGTCCCAGCTCTACAGAGTGGTGCCAGGAAGATAACCTCTTCTGATCGTGGACTACAGGAGACAGCAGAGAGAGCATGTGCCAATCTGGGGCCACAGTGGAGAGGGTGAAAAGCTTCAAGTTCCTCTGCGTGCACATCATTGACGACCTGAAGTGCTTCTACATCTGAATTGCTTGCCGTTTGGGGTTTTAGTCTGGGTTTCTGTATAGCACTTTCTAACATCGGCTGATGTAAAAGGGGCTTTATCAATACATTTGATTGGATTGAAATAGTCCCTTCAACAGCACCTCTTCAACCACAAGAGGCTGAAGAAAGTCAGCTGAGCCCCTAACACCCTTACAAACTTCTACAGATGCACCATTGAAAGCATGCTGTTAGGCTGTATCTCCGCCTGGTGCAGTAACTGCAGAGCTCTCGAGGACATCGACAGCACCCGGTGTTACAGGAAGGCGAAGAAGATCATCAAGGACCTCATCCACACGAGCCACAGCCTGTTCACCCATCTACCATCTAGAAGGCAGAGACAGTAGGGACGGGACGATACCAGTATCGAGATACTCATTACTATCGTGGCAAGGTAACAAAACACGAAGCAAATTGAACCTTTTAGGAAAACAACCCTAATTTTGGAAACAAACATAATTATGCGGTCATCCAGAGTTATGTATTTTCCAAGCTATAGCATACACTATTTTACATACAGCAGGTTTTTAAAGGTCCAAATAGTTTGGTGTGCTCAGTGTTTAAAAAATATTCCAATACTGGTATTGTCCCGGCCCTAGGAGACAGTACATGTGCATCTAAGCTGGAACCGAGCGACTGATAAACCACTTCGATCTCTAGGCCATCAGTCTGTTAAACAGTCCCCACTAGCCGGCCTCCGCCCAGTACCCTGCCCTGAACTTAGTCACTAGCTGGCTACCACCCAGCACTCTACCCTGTGCCTTAGAGACTGCTGCCCTGTGTACATAGACATGGAACACTGGTCACTTTAATAATGTTTACATACTGTTTTACCCACTTCATATGTATATACAGTATTCTAGTAATGGTTCCTATATAACTACTGCTGTACTCACCTTTTCAAATCAAATGTATTTATAAAGCCCTTCTTACATCAGCTGATGTCACAAAGTGCTGTACAGAAACCCAGCCTAAAACCCCCAAACAGCAAGCAATGCAGATGTCGAAGCACGCTGGCTAGGAAAAACTCCCTAGAAAGGCCAGAACCTAGGAAGAAACCTAGAGAGGAACCAGGCTATGAGGGGTGGCCAGTCCTCTTCTGGCTGTGCCGGGTGGAGATTATAACAGAACATATACTGTCCATACTGTCTATACACTCCATTATATATTTATATTCTGGACTCTGACATTGATCATTCTGATATTGCTTGTTCTGATATTTCTTCATTTCTTTATTTTTAATTTTTGGATTGCACTGTTGGAGCTAGAAACACAAGCATTTCATTGCACCTGCGATAACATCTGTAAATATATCTGTACGCGACCAATAAACGTAGATTTTGACGGTAGTGCTGCTTTGATTGACCGAAAATAACAAGCTACACGCTTGAAAAGTGTTTTCATTCAAATAGGGCTATTTTTTTCTTCTAATAAGTAACTAGCAAGTAATCAAATACGAACGTCCGTAGCAGTGCCCATCCCTAATAATATTAAAACCTCTTAATGTTATAATATAGTAAATAACCGAGTTTAGAAATCTAGTCCAGTACATTCTGTGAACGAGTCAACTGCTGTTCCACAGTGGGACACATGACAAGTTAACCCAGTGTTGTGTGGAGAAAGAAAAACATGTCCACCTGTTTTTCTTGATGATCTGATGTCGTCCCATGTAACATTTCCTCTTGGCCGGGGGGGCGGCGGAGCTCATCCTGTCGTCCTAACTATGCGTCTCCTAACCGGAGTCCTGTCCGGCTGGACTGGCTGAGAGCTCAGCGACCCTCCATATCCGACCTGTTTACTGGGCTGGCTGGAGCAACCAGGCAGCAGGTTCACTACGACAGCGTATCATGGTGAAATAAAAACATTCATTAGTATACTTCTAACAACCGTTAGCTAACGTTAAAGTAGCTACGTTAGTTGTTGTCACTTTTTGCTACAAAATTAAACGTTTCGCCAGATAACGTTAACAACATTAGCATGCAAAACTTCTGAATGTATCACAGACGGTTATTTCTGCAAATAATGTCAACAAATAAAAGAAAGGGGACAACAATAAATATTTTGTAGGAAGATGGAAACATACGTGAAGAATCGAAAATACCGCCAGTGTTTCACAAAAAAAAGTCCGACGGTGTACAACAACTTCCGTTCGTTGACAGTCGTAAACATGGACTTTCGCTTGGGAAATCTAAATTATCCTCAAACCATCCACATTTACAGCAAAACTTTAATTAATATTTTAAATAGGAGTTTATGAAACTGTTCTGAGCTTTCTGACCTTTAAAGAATTGACATGTTCAGAGGGGTATCATACAAAGGCATACCAGCAACACTAAAAACGTACTTCCGGGTCAAGGAATTGTCAAAATAGAGGTCGTAATCGTAGAAAGGTGTCGCAAAACTGTATTTATTCATGATATATAAAAAAATAATAGGCTGAACATGAACATTGATTTATATGTGTTCATAGTTAAGTGGCATTTGTATTAAAATGTGGGTTTTAAAACATGTTCCAAGGTCAAATAAATGCTGCCAATACAATACACTGTATATGATATACATAGAGAAGACTATTCTAGAAGCTGAAGTAAAAGTGCGGTTGGGATTACTCACCACGGTCTGTATAATGTATACCTTGTATTATTTCAAGGGGGACTGAGGTCTAAATACCCAGCAACATGTTCTACTCCTACCTACTCCATTCACTGCAATGCAATACAATGTATGGCCTATAAATAACATATTGGCTTATAGAGAAAACACTATTCTATTTGCAGATGTAAAAGTTGGGTTGGGAATAGTCAGTGGGGTCTGTAGAATCTATATGTGGTGTTATTTCACGGGGGACTGAGGTATAAATAACCAGCAACACGTTCTACTCCACCCACTCCATAGCCCCAAATGCATTACAAAGTACAATCATATGGCTATATATTACCCCAAATATCCATTTCCTTCCAACCATTTTCTTAAACACACCTTGGTTGCAATCAATCAAAAGGTTTGCCTCTTGGACATGGGTGTTGGATTGATTCATGGATCACAGAGGCCATTTGTATTTATTACAGATCCCCGCTCTGCCAGGGGTTCATCAAAATTAAGGCAGTTATATATATATATATATATATTTTTTTTAAACATTACAATACATTTTCCTACAGATTTCACAACACATTAAGTGTGTGCCCTCAGGTCACTACTCTACTCTGCTGCCCTGTACCATCACTCATTCATATATCCTTATGTACATATTCTTTATCCCCTTACACTGTGTATAAGACAGTAGTTATGGAATTGTTAGTTAGATTACTTGTTGGTTATCACTGCATTGTCGGAACTAGAAGCACAAGCATTTCGTACACTCGCATTAACGTCTGCTAACCATGTGTATGTGACAAATAAAATTTGATTTGATTTGATTTGACTACTACCACATATCTACTATACATTAAGTTAGATCACTACTTACAATACATTAAGTGTGTTCCTCAGATCACTATCACAATACATTAAGTGTGTTCCTCAGACCACTACTCTACAATACATTAAGTGTGTTCCCCTCAGACCACTACTCTACGATCCGCTACAAGACCATGGTGCTTGCCTAGGAGCTGTGAGGGGAACGGCACAGTACCTCCAGGCTCTGATCAGGCCCTACACCCAAACAAGGGCACTGCGTTCATCCACCTCTGGCCTGCTCGCCTCCCTACCACTGAGGAAGTACAGTTCCCGCTCAGCCCAGTCAAAACTGTTCGCTCTCTGGCCCCCCAATGGTGGAACAAACTCCCTCACGACGCCAGGACAGCGGAAATCACCACCTTCCGGAGACACCTGAAACCCCACCTAAGGAATACCTAGGATAGACAAATCCTTCTCACCCCCCTTAAAAGATTTAGATGCACTTTGTAAAGTGGCTGTTCCACTGATGTCATAAGGTGAATGCACCAATTTGTAAGTCGCTCTGGATAAGAGCGTCTAAATTACTTAAATGTAAATGTTAAATGTACAATACATTAAGTGTGTTCCCTCAGATCACTACTCTACAATACATTAAGTGTGTTCCCTCAGACCACTACTCTACTACCACATATCTACAATACATTAAGTGTGTTCCCTCAGACCACTACTCTACTACCACATATCTACAATACATTAAGTGTGTTCCCTCAGACCACTACTCTACTACCACATATCTACAATACATTAAGTGTGTTCCCTCAGACCACTACTCTACTACCACATATCTACAATACATTAAGTGTGTTCCCTCAGACCACTACTGTACTACCACATATCTACAATACATTAAGTGTGTTCCCTCAGACCACTACTCTACTACCACATATCTACAATACATTAAGTGTGTTCCCTCAGACCACTACTGTACTACCACATATCTACAATACATTAAGGGTGTTCCCTCAGACCACTACTCTACTACCACATATCTACAATACATTAAGTGTGTTCCCTCAGGCCTCTACTCTACTACCACATATCTACAATACATTAAGTGTGTTCCCTCAGGCCTCTACTCTACTACCACATATCTACAACACATTAAGTGTGTTCCCTAGATCCCTCAGATCTAACCAGAAACCTTATGAGAGCCAATAGTATGGTCAATCCAATATTCTTTGGAGACTTATAATTGGACGCATCTGGGTTGATTCCTAGCTGTCTTATCTTGGAAGATGTATGAGAGAACACTGCATGCGATAGGCGTACTTAGCAATGGGACTAATATTGATCCAAACAATTCACTCTGACTCTTTTTTTTAAACGACTACATACGACCCACTAGGTGTGGCTTGTCGGGTCAGGTTCTGGACCCTTTTTACCCATTGGTAACGACTACATACGACCCACTAGGTGTGGCTTGTCGGGTCAGGTTCTGGACCATTTTTACCCATTGGTAACGACTACATACGAACCACTAGGTGTGGCTTGTCGGGTCAGGTTCTGGACCATTTTTACCCATTTTTACATACCCCATTGTGGCTTGTCGGGTCAGGTTCGACTTTTACCCATTGGTAACGACCATACGACCCACTAGGTGTGGCTTGTCGGGTCAGGTTCTGGACCATTTTTACCCATTGGTAACGACTACCACTAGGTGTGGCTTGTCGGGTCAGGTTCTGGACCATTTTTACCCATTGGTAACGGCTAGGTGTGGCTTGTCGGTCAGGTTCTGGACCATTTTTACCCATTGGTAACGACTACATACGACCCACTTTGGCTTGTCCAGGTTCTGGACCATTTTTACCCATTGGTAACGACTACATACGAACCACTAGGTGTGGCTTGTCGGGTCAGGTTCTGGACCATTTTTACCCATTGGTAACGACTACATACGAACCACTAGGTGTGGCTTGTCGGGTCAGGTTCTGGACCATTTTTACCCATTGGTAACGACTACATACGAACCACTAGGTGTGGCTTGTCGGGTCAGGTTCTGGACCATTTTTACCCATTGGTAACGACTACATACGAACCACTAGGTGTGGCTTGTCGGGTCAGGTTCTGGACCATTTTTACCCATTGGTAACGACTACATACGACCCACTAGGTGTGGCTTGTCGGGTCAGGTTCTGGACCATTTTTACCCATATTGGTAACTGGTTTTCAATTGATTCCCTTGGATCTCTATTCCCCTCAACAGAAGTTGCTGGTGGATGATAAGAAGTATCAAAAACATGTACTTCAATGGTTTACCCCAAGTTTTGTTTTTAATTGTAAAGGATGTGGTCAGGTGACAAATGTTTGCAGACAGGAGATGTATGATATTGGAGAATCTGTGAATGGAAAATGTTGTAACTGTGGTGGGGATCATACTCTGGACTTCCTTGAGTGCCCTGTTAGGGTGAAGGAGGTCGAGGTGTCAAGGATCAGGGCCACGCAGCAGATCTCCTATGTGGAGGTGATGAAGAGAGTTGAAGGGGCAAGAGGCAACAGTGTTGAGGATATGGCAGTGGATGCATAGCAACCAGTTGCTAGTGTTTTAAATCAATCGGGTGATCTGGATACACTCATTGTGAAGAAGGGGGATTTTGTGGCATTTAGAACCACAGTGATTAATTGTACAGCACAACTGTCTAAGAAGTCCAAAAAGCTGGATATCATAACTTCAAGACTCCCTGACAGGAGGATTCAGAGCCTGTGTTGGGAACTGATTTGAATTAGGTTTTTTTTTACTGAAAAGCATGTCGATGTTTTTTGTTAATTTGTTTTTGTTAGTAGTAGTTTGTATAATATTTTATATACTGTATTTTCACCCTAATGTTTTCGTTTAAAAAAAATCATTTTTATCCACCCGTACAGTAGGTGGCGGAAGTCACATTTAATTGTTGCGAACGCAATTCTACCAAAGAAGAAGAATATAACCGGATTTCGACGCAAGCGTTGGAGCGACGGTATCAAACCGGACGTCACTGTTTGAAAGATTGGCGGTCGGACACGGTGCTCTCAAATGCCTGCTATGAATTTGAGTAAATTAACAAAAATCTAGTAGATATTGTACATGTTTTATATACGAAGGCTATAGCTGTCGAGAGAGGCAAGAAAGCAGATCAACTAAGCACACTTAATCGTAGGTTTGCTAGCTACCGGTAACTAGTTAGCTGCATGTCATACACATTTAGATAAGTTACGTATTTCTGGAGAAGCAGTCCGCTAATGTCAGTGAGAAGGGCTCTGGTGGACTGTGTTGTGTTGTCTCTTCAGGACTCGTGTGTGTTATACCCCTGTTGCAGAGGATGCTTCTCCAGGATGCAACAGACGGACACGGCCAGGTAAGAGACACACTAGGTATCGAAAAGCCCTTCGCTTAATTATCCAACTACTGGCTCTGTGGGAAATACAATCCCGAAGCTGTGTTTTAACGTTTGGAAACGTCAATTATCATCGCTATGATCACTTGCGAAACAGTGCAGGGGATGTTTAGGAAGGGGAATGCAGAAGGAGAGGAAAGTGTGCAACATTAAAAAGGGCACTGACAACAACAACAAAAGGAATGTCCAGTAATTTCAGGCATGGGATCTATAAAGACTTTCTGTCGTTATTCATGGAATTCAACACTTGTTACACCTACGTGGAAGACTAAAGCATTACTGACACTGGAAGGCTGCTGTCTGATTCCATGTCGACCTACCGTCTCCTGCTGTTGGGCCCTTGATAACCCCTCACAATGTGGAACTGCACTGTTAGTCACGTGTTATCAACACGTGGTCAACCCTCCACCTGGAGAGCTCCTGGCTGTGCAGGCTTTTCATCCAACTCTGAAACACCCAGGTCTGCTTATCAAGGTCCTGTTGAGCAGCTGATGTTTAGGCTGCAAGGTGGTTAGACCAGGGCTGGAATAAAAGGATGTCCTTGAGGATGGTTGGCCACCCAGTAACTAACCTGGAGGATGGTTGGCCACCCAGTAACTATCCTGGAGGATGATTGGCCACCCAGTAACTAACCTGGAGGATGATTGGCCACCCAGTAACTATCCTGGAGGATGATTGGCCACCCAGTAACTATCCTGGAGGATGATTGGCCACCCAGTAACTAACCTGGAGGATGATTGGCCACCCAGTAACTAACCTGGAGGATGATTGGCCACCCAGTAACTAACCTGGAGGATGATTGGCCACCCAGTAACTATCCTGGAGGATGATTGGCCACCCAGTAACTATCCTGGAGGATGATTGGCCACCCAGTAACTAACCTGGAGGATGATTGGCCACCCAGTAACTATCCTGGAGAGAGCCTCCCAGACACAGGGGGGGGGGGGTTGTGTTGGGTGAGGTGAGGTGTGTTTAACCGCATGTTGGTGCTGTCTGTCAGACTGTAGTGTTGTTGTCCTCTAGATGGCACTGCTCCAGGTCTTGCTACAGTTGTCTGGAACCACACCTGGACTACAGGTACCGCCTGGCTCTAAGGGTCACCAGAGACAACACCATATTTGGGGTGACTGTGTTCGGGAGCTGTCTCAACCCCCTCTTTGGAGCCCCTGCCACCGACCTTCACAGGTAACACACTCCTGCCCCATCCACCCACCTTCACAGATAACACACCCCTTCCCCATCCACCCACCTTCACAGGTACAGCCTTATTGGTGGACTGGTGTTCTGTCTGGTGGTCCCGCCTATCCTTATTGGTGGACTGGTGTTCTGTCTGGTGGTCCCGCCTATCCTTTCTTTGGATTGGTGGATACATCTCATTATTGTAATAGTTTTTGAATATTCAATGAGGGTCGCTGACATCAACCGCCTGTATTCAATGTAGAGATTCTACAGTGCATTCGGAAAGTATTCAGACTCCTTGACTTTTTCTACATTTTGTTAGGTTCCAGCCTTATTTTAAAATTGATTACATTGTTTGTTCCACTCTACACACAATTCCACATAATGACAAAGCAAAAACTGTTTTTTAGACATTTTTGCAAATGTGTGTATGTATATATATATATATATATACTGAAATATCACATTTACATAAGTAGTGATTACAGCCTCAAGTCTTCTTGGGTATGATGGAACAAGCTTGGCACACCTGTATTTGGGGAGTTTCTCCCTTTCTTCTCTGCAGATACTCTGTCAGGTTGAACGGGGAGCGTTGCTGGACAGCTATTTTCAGGTCTCTCCAGAGATGTTCGATTGGGTTCAAGTCCAGGCTCTGGCTGGGCCACTCAAGGACATTCAGAGACTTGTCCCGAAGCCACTCCTGCATTGTCTTGACTGTGTACTTTGGGTCGTTGTCCTGTTGGAAGGTGAACCTTCGCCCCAGTCTGAGAACCTGCTCCAGATCGCTCAGGATTTCATCAAGGATCTCTCTGTACTTTGCTCCGTTCATCTATGCCTTGATCCTGACTAGTCTCCCAGTCCCTGAAAAACATCCCCACAGCATGATGCTGCCACCGCCATGCTTCACCGTAGGGATGGTGCCAGGTTTCCTCCAGACGTGACATTCAGGCCAAAGGGTTCAACCGTGGTTTCATCAGACCAGAGAATCTTGTTTCTCATGAGTCAGAGTCCTTTAGGTGTCTTTTGGCAAACTCCAAGGGGGCTGTAATGTTCCTTTTACTGAGGAGTGGCTTCCGTCTGGCCATTCTACCATAAAAGGCCTGATTGGTGGAGTACTGTAGAGATGGTTATCCTTCTAGAAGGCTCTCCCATCTCCACAGAGGAACTCTGGAGCTCTGTCAGAGTGACCATCAGGTTCTTGGTCACCTCCCTCACCAAGGCCCTTCTCCCCCGACCGCTCAGTTTTGCTGGGCAGTCAGCTCTAGGGAGAGTCTTGGTGGTTCCAAACTTTTTCCACTTTAGATTGGAGGTCACTGTGTTCTTGGGGACCTTCAATATTTTGGTACCCTTCCCCAGATCTGTGCCTCGAAACAATCCTGTCTCGGAATTCCTTCGACCTCGTGGCTTGGTTTTTGTTCTGACATACACTGTCAACTGTGGGACCTTATATAGTCAGGTGTGTGCCTTTCTAAATCATGTCCAATCAATTGAATTTACCACAGGTGGACCCCAATAAAGTTGTAGAAACATCTCAAGGACGATCAATGGAAACAAGATGCATCTGAGCTCAATTTCATAGTCTCATAGTAAAGGGTCTGAATACTTATGTAAATAAGGTATTTCTGTTTATTTCAGTACATTTGTAAACATTTTTAAAAAACTGTTTTTGCTTTGTCATTACGGGGTATTGTGTGTAGATTAAGTGGAAAAAGAGAATAAGGCTGTAACTTAACAAAATGTTGAAATGGGGAAGGGGTCTGAATACTTTCCAAATGCACAATACTTTTTTCACAGGAACTCTGCAATATTTTTAAGACATGAGCTTGCGGATCTTAGTTCCTGTGTAGTCCACAGGGTTACGGTGAACCTAGTTCCTGTGTAGTCCACGGGGTTACGGTGAACTTAGTTCCTGTGTAGTCCACGGGGTTACGGTGAACTTAGTTCCTGTGTAGTCCACGGGGTTACGGTGAACTTAGTTCCTG
The DNA here is from genome assembly GCF_023373465.1 of Oncorhynchus keta. Lineage (NCBI taxonomy): Eukaryota > Metazoa > Chordata > Actinopteri > Salmoniformes > Salmonidae > Oncorhynchus > Oncorhynchus keta. Next base: position 248,494 of record NW_026290923.1, on the reverse strand, counting down.
TGTAGTCCACGGGGTTACGGTGTGTTGAATGAAAAGATTGTGTTTTTATGAGAATGGCAACATGGATAAACAAAGTGGTTTTGTGTGTCCAGGCTGGTGGAGGAGTCTTCCGGTCCAGTGGGAAGAGAAGGTCAGAGGTCAGGGTGTCGAAGCAGGCTGCTGGTTAAGGCCGTAGAGGACTGCTTCATTGGAAGACATTTTGTTTTTGGGATCAAGGTACAACCTTAATTAATCGTTCTGGTTTATAATCTCAACCGCTTCATGACAAAGGAAACCACTTGTCTGTTATTACGTATCAACTATTACAGAATGATGCCAGAGTTCACCAAGAAGTCTGTTACAACATTATATCAACTATTACAGAATGATGCCAGTGTTTCCCAAGTAGTCTGTTACAACATTATATAAACTATTACAGAATGATGCCAGTGTTTCCCAAGAAGTCTGTTACAACATTATATAAACTATTACAGAATGATGCCAGTGTTTCCCAAGAAGTCTGTTACAACATTATATCAACTATTACAGAATGATGCCAGTGTTTCCCAAGTAGTATGATTGGAAGTTGTCATTCCATCCAGCTATGTTGTGATGTCTCTGGTGCAGATATCTGGCCCCCACCCCTACAGGAGAGAGGCAGGCCAGTTCATCGCCAGTCAGATCTCTCTGCCCATGGCCTCTGTTCCAGGCTGCTCTGTGGTCAGTTACTACAGAACCCTCCTACAGCAAGCTGCTCTCTGCGCTGACTGGACAACTGATCCTAGACCAGCTCCCCAGCCCAGCGCTGACACCAGTACAGCTCCTCTCCTGCTCCACCCTTCTCCTCTCCACAGCTTTGACTCTACACTGCCCTCCTGTGGCCGATCCATGTCACTGCAGTGCACCTTAACCCTCACCCCAACCCCGACCAACATACACAAGGCACCCTGGCAACAGTCTCCGGGGGTGATCACGTCATCTGCAGAACAGGAGGAAGATGAGGGGGGGGGAGAGGATAAAGGACTGAGTCATGGGGAGGGGCGACACATTAGGATCCGTAGTCAGGGGGAGGGGGGACACAGTAGGAACAGTAGTCGGGGGGAGGGGGAACACAGTGGGAACAGTAGTCAGGGGGAGGGGGACACAGTAGGAACAGTAGTAGTCAGGGGGAGGGGGACACAGTAGGAACAGTACAGTAGTAGGAACAGTAGTAGGGGGGAGGGGGACACAGTAGGAACAGTAGTAGTCAGGGGGAGGGGGACACAGTAGGAACAGTAGTAGTCAGGGGGAGGGGGACACAGTAGGAACAGTAGTAGGGGGAGGGGGACACAGTAGGAACAGTAGTCAGGGGGAGGGGGACACAGTAGGAACAGTAGTCAGGGGGAGGGGGACACAGTAGGAACAGTAGTCAGGGGGAGGGGGGACACAGTAGGAACAGTAGTCAGGGGGAGGGGGGACACAGTAGGAACAGCTACTGGGATGTTCTGTCCTCTTTCTGTGAAGGCTCTGACTCCCCTGTTCACCCCCCTGCCTCTCTCACGTGGACCGCTCCAACACAGTCTGGATATATACGGACTGCGCCGTCCAGCCTCAGGAAGAGGGGTGTTTCAGACACGGAGGAGGAGTACAGGTCAGTGTGTGAACAAACCTGTCGATCTGACTTTGTGGCCTGGGAAGACCTGCCCTTCTCTGAGTGTCTGGGGGAGTTTGTCTGTGATCCTGCAGACACACAGACACCAACTGACCATCATGCCCAGACCAGCCCTGTGGGGAGAAACGTATTCACTACTCTGACAGACACAAAGTCGATCCCCACATCACACAGAAGTCTACTGGACATTACTAATGTTGGACAGCATGGAGGTCTCAGCCCTCGGTCACCCGGACACACAGCTGACCTGGGGGAGTATAACTGTTCAGCAGACCACCGACACACACACCCCCCGCACCGACACACACACACCCCGCACCGACACACACACACCCCGCACCGACACACAGCTGACCTGGGGGAGTATAACTGTTCAGCAGACCTATTCCACTGCTCTCAGACCAGCACGGACACACATACACCCCGCATCAACACACACACACCCGGCACGGACTCACACACACCCAGCACGGACTCACACACACCCAGCACGGACTCACACACACCCAGCACGGACTCACACACACCCAGCACGGACTCACACATGGACACACCTTCAGAGTGTTGTGACTGTGTCCCTTTGTCCCAGTCCACCCCCATCATCAGGAATACTGCTCCACCACATACACTGCAGGTTAGAGCCCGGCGACACACACCCAGCAACACCCACACACACACACCCAGCAACACCCACACACACACACCCAGCAACACCCACACACACACACCCAGCAACACCCACACACACACACCCAGCAACACCCACACACACACACCTAAAGGACTCACACACACCAAGAGACCCAGAGATAATATACTAGCTCTGCAGTGTCAGAGGTTCACGAGAAGAGCTCTGAAGAGAACACCTGGATGGAGAAGGACCGGTAGTATGAGACTGTGTGACGACGACAGTGAGATGGTGATCTCTCCTACTCAAAGACCCTGGTGCTCCAGAAGGACAGACAAACAGCAGGCTGGGGGAGAGAGAGAGAACAGAGGGAGAACCACAGGGGGAGAGAGAGAGAACAGGAGATCTACACATATTCACCAGACACTGAGAGAGGGACAGACAGAGGGTTTAGCCAACCAGCAGCTCGAAGACAGCAGGTCTGTTAGCTCCTCCCTCCACGAGGAGAATGAAGTGTGTGATTGGTCCAGAGACCTGTTTACTGACTCTTTCTGAGGGCTCTTTCCTCCCCCTTCTCCACGACGTGTGTCCTGGTCCACTCCTCGTCAAGGATGTAAAGTAATTGGATCGACTTATGAAACATGCAACGTGACTATAATAAAATGGAGGAACAATGTCGTGAATTTCAAATGTCTAGTATAAAGCCTTTTTTTTCTCTAAAGCATTGTACCTTAACCAAAGGACAGTGTCCTTGTCTACATTTCAAGTGGCCAATGGCTGTGAGAAGTTCTGTTCACACGAGGACAATAAAATCAAATCTTGTAGAATTGTATCGAAAGAGGAAGAGTGAGGCCCAACTCGACTGAAAAATTGTCATGTGGTGTTTTTTTGTTGTCATTTCGCCCACCAAGCAAGGAGTTTTTGTAGGGAGGTCGAATTTCGTCAACAAAAAAAAAAAATGTATGGCTTCTTTGATGTTTATTTGATCTAATAGAAGTTTTAAAGCTGAAGTTACGAGTGTACTGATGTAAGTAGGACATGTAACATCCCAGAAACTTCTAGAAAAAAACACTTTATAACACAGAGTTATCTCCAGATGGCTATGCATATTCATGGCATGAGGCTAGTATCATACTTTCGGAAAGTATTCAGACCCCTTGACTTTTTCCACATTTTGTTACGTTACAGCTTTATTCTAAAATTGATTACATTTTCGCCCAATCAATTGTGATGGAAATGTTATACTTGAGCTTTTCTAATAACTAATTTCTGTGTTCATGCAAGTGACTGATTGAAGGAATCCTCACTTGTCAGTATCTGCAATTTGGCAGTACGCCCAGAACCTTGTTTTGAGAACAAAAGATATTTTACTTTCAAGGTCTCAGCTTAGAGAGAAGAAGCCTTGAGCGGTATTGGTCTGTCACATGTTGTCGTGTTGGTCGGTCACATAAATGAAACAAAACGATAATGATGAATTAATTATGCCAAATCATGCAAATATAACTTGTCTGTGTATAGCCGTCTGTAAGACAACTGTTGGGACTGCCCCAGCAGAGCTCCTGATTGACATGTGTACTATGGGTCATTGAGTTGGTTAGAACCTCTCCAGGGCGCTGACAATAAACAATGATTCATTTAAGATTGACTTCGAGTGTCCCTGTGTAAAATCATTTCCAAGACGCAATCTACACACAATACCCCATAATGACAAAACAAAAAACAGATTTTTAGAAATTTTAGCAATTGTATTAAAAATAAAAACATGATACCTTAATAAAAAACAGCATTCAGACCCTTTACTATGAGACTATGAAATTGAGCTCAGGTGCATCCTATTTTCCATTGATCATCCTTGAGATGTTTCTACAAATTGATTGGAATCCACCTGTGGTAAATTTAATTGATTGGACATGATTTGGAAAGTCACACACCTGTATATATCAGGTCCCACAGATGACAGTGCATGTCAGAGCAAAAACCAAGCCGTGAGGTTGAAGGAATTGTCCGTAGAGCGTCGAGGCACAGATCTGGGCAAGGGTACCAAAAAATGGCTGCCACATTGAAGGTCCCCAAGAACACAGTGGTCTCCATCATTATTAAATGGAAGAAGTTTGGAACCACCAAGACTCTTCCTAGAGGTGGCCGCCCGGCCAAACTGAGCAATCGGGGGAAAAGGGTCTTGGTCAGGGAGGTGACCAAGAACCCGATGGTCACTCTGACAGAGCTCCAGAGTTCCTCTGTGGAGATGGGAGAACCTTCCAGAAGGACAACCATCTCTGCAGCACTCAAGCTTTTATGGTAGAGTAGCCAAACGGATGCCATTCCTCAGTAAAAGGAACATGACAGCCTGCTTGGAGTTTGCCAAAAGACACCTAAAGGACTCTCAGACCATGAGAAACAAGATTCTCTGGTCTGATGAAACCACGGTTGAACCCTTTGGCCTGAATGTCACGTCTGGAGGAAACCTGGCACCATCCCTACGGTGAAGCATGGTGGTGGCAGCATCATGCTGTGGGGATGTTTTTCAGGGACTGGGAGACTAGTCAAAATCGAGGCATAGATGAACGGAGCAAAGTACAGAGAGATCCTTGATGAAATCCTGCTCCAGAGCGCTCAGACTGGGGCGAAGGTTCACCTTCCAACAGGACAACAACCCTAAGCACACAGCCAAGACAATGCAGAAGTGGCTTCGTTGACAAGTCTCTGAATGTCTTTAAGTCGCCCAGCCAGAGCCTGGACTTGAACCTGATCGACATCTCTGGAGAGACCTGAAAATAGCTGTGCAGCGACGCTCCCCGTTCAACCTGACAGTTTGAGAGGATCTGCAGAGAATAATGGTAGAAATAAAGCTTAACTTCTTGTTAATCCAGCCGCAGTGTCAGATTTCAAAAAGGCTTTACGGCGAAAGCAAACCATGTGATTATCTGAGGACAGAGCCCCGCATACAAACACATGAAATCATATTTCAACCAGGCAGGTGGGCCACGAAAGTCAGAAAAAGCAATATAAAAAATGCCTTACCTTTGATGATCTTATTCTGTTGGCACTCCAAAAGGTCCCAGTTACATCACAAATGGTCCTTTTGTTCGATAATATCCTTCTTTATATCCATAAAAACTAAGTTTAGCTGGCGCACTTCAGTCAATAATCCACCCAGTTTCCCTCCATCAAAATGCATACAAAATGAGTCCCAAACATTACTAATAAACGTGTCCAAACAAGTCAAACAACGTTTATAATAAAACCTTAGGTCCCCTAATATGTAAATAAAACCTTAGGTCCCCTAATATGTAAATAAAACCTTAGGTCCCCTAATATGTAAATAAAACCTTAGGTCCCCTAATATGTAAATAAAACCTTAGGTCCCCTAATATGTAAATAAAACCTTAGGTCCCCTAATATGTAAATAAAACCTTAGGTCCCCTAATATGTAAATAAACGATAGCATTTAAGACGGAGAATCGTTATTGTCTTTACCGGAGAAAAATACCACAGAACACCCTCTCTTCCACGCGCTTGGAAACACTACAGTCAAAATGGGAGCCACCTAGAAAATCTACAATTTCTGGGTCATTTTTCAAAAAAACAGCATGAAACTCTTTCTAAAGACTGTTAACATTATTTTATTTTATTTATCCGTTATTTTACCAGGTAAGTTGACTGAGAACACGTTTTCATTTGCAGCAACGACCTGGGGAATAGTTACAGGGGAGAGGAGGGGGATGAATGAGCCAATTATAAACATCTAGTGGAAACCCTAGGGACTGCAATCTGGGAGTACTTGGCCTTATAATAAAAGTGATAGCCATTGAAAATTGTGGTAGGCTGAATTTTTTTGGGGGGGGTTGTCCTCGGGGTTTCGCCTGCCATATCAGTTCTGTTATACTCACATACATACATATTTTAACAGTTTTCGAAAACGTTAGAGTGTTTTCTATCCAGATCTACCAATTATATGCATATCCTAGCTTCTGGGCCTGAGTAACAGGCAGTTTACTTTGGGCGAGCTTTTCATCCGGACGTGAAAATACTGCCCCCTACCCAAGAGAGGTTAAACAACGTACTGATTAAAGGGTCTGAATACTTAAGTAAATGTCATATTTCAGTTTTTTAAATTTTTTAATACATTTGCAAAAATGTCTAACCCTGTTTTTTCCTTCATTATGGAGTATTGTGTGTAGATTGAGGGGAGATACCCCATATTATTTAATCAATTTTGGAATAAGGCTGTAACCTAACAAAATTTGGAAAAAGTCAAGGAGTCTGAATACTTTCCGAATGCATAGGTCTGATATGATATGTCTGATATGATATGTCTGATATGATATGTCAGATATGATAGGTCTGATATGATATGTCTGATATGATAGGTCTGATATGATATGTAAGATATGATAGGTCTGATATGTCTGATATGATAGGTCTGATATGATATGTAAGATATGATAGGTCTGATATGATATGTCTGATATGATAGGTCTGATATGATATGTATGATATGATAGGTCTGATATGATATGTCTGATATGATATGTCAGATAGGTCTGATATGATATGTCTGATATGATGTTTGATATGATATGTCTGATAGATATGATGTGATAGGTCTGATATGATATGTAAGATATGATAGGTCTGATATGATATGTCTGATATGATAGGTCTGATATGATATGTCAGATAGGTCTGATATGATATGTCAGATAGGTCTGATATGATATGTCTGATATGATATGTAAGATATGATAGGTCTGATATGATATGTAAGATATGATAGGTCTGATATGATATGTCTGATATGATAGGTCTGATATGTCTGATATGATATGTCAGATAGGTCTGATATGATATGTCTGATAGGTCTGATATGATATGTCAGATAGGTCTGATATATGTCTGATAGGTCTGATATGATATGTCTGATATGATATGTCTGATATGATATGTCTGATATGATAGGTCTGATATGATATGTCAGATATGATAGGTCTGATATGATAGGTCTGATATGATATGTCAGATAGGTCTGATATGATGTGTCTGATATGATATGTCAGATAGGTCTGATATGATATGTCTGATATGATATGTAAGATATGATAGGTCTGATATGATATGTCTGATATGATAGGTCTGATATGATATGTCAGATAGGTCTGATATGATATGTCAGATAGGTCTGATATGATATGTCTGATATGATAGGTCTGATATGATATGTCTGATATGATAGGTCTGATATGATATGTCTGATATGATAGGTCTGATATGATATGTCAGATAGGTCTGATATGATAGGTCTGATATGATATGTCTGATATGATAGGTCTGATATGATATGTCTGATATGATAGGTCTTTATATGATATGTCTGATATGATAGGTCTGATATCTGATAGGTCATGATATGATATGTCTGATATGAACAGCCTCCACTCTTCTGATAAGTCATGATATGATAGGTCCCCCTGATAGGTCTGATATTCTGATAGGTCATGATATGATAGGTCTGATATGATATGTCTGATAGGTCTGATATGATATGTACAGTATAAGACCTGTGACGTTTAATGTTTTTATTTTATTTGTATATATTTGTATTTTTCTTAAACCTGTGTGCTTGGTTATGTTCTTTAATAAATATGTAATTTTGAATGTAGATTTTCAACTTCCATATATATTTGTAAAATGTTTACGTTTTTTTTTTTTGGTATGCATGTACACTACATGAACAAAAGTATTTGGGCATCTGCTCGTTGAACATCTCATTGCAGAATTATGGGCATTAATATGGAGTTGGTTCCCCCTTCACTGCTGTAACAGCCTCCATCCACTCTTCTGGGAAGTCATTAATATGGAGTTGGTCCCCCCTTTGCTGCTGTAACAGCCTGCGCACTAGTGGAAACCCTTACCAGAGGATGTGGGAACATTGCTGAGGGGACTTGCTTCCATTCAGCCACAAGAGCGTTAGTGAGGTCGGGCACTGATGTTAGGCGATTAGGCCTGGCTTACAGTCGGCGTTCCAATTCATCCCAAAGGTGATCGACGGGGTTGAGGTCAGGGCTCTGTTTTGTTAGTTTGTTCTAATTTATTTACACCAAAGTAAACAAAGTGATAAACAACAATACAGATCAAAGCCAAGTCAATTTAAAACAGTGTGCAGGTGGTTGGAAGCTCAAGGGCTTAAAACAAACACACCACAAAAAAAACTATATACAATACTAAGTTCAAAAATAAACAAGGTTTGTTCAAACGGATAACAATACCTACAAATGATAAATGTATACATTAATTGATCAGTGCATATGATCATCAGGCTGACCTCCAGTCTTCATGGAGGAGATTACTGAGTAGTTTGGTTCATCAGGCTGACCTCCAGTCTTCATGGAGGAGATTACTGAGTAGTTTGGTTCATCAGGCTGACCTCCAGTCTTCATGGAGGAGATTACTGAGTAGTTTAGTTCATCAGGCTGACCCCCAGTCTTCATGGAGGAGATTACTGAGTAGTTTGGTTCATCAGGCTGACCTCCAGTCTTCTGACATGAGATTACTGAGTAGTTTACTGAGGCTAGTTTGGTTCATCAGGCTGACCCCCAGTCTTCATGGAGGAGATTACTGAGTAGTTTGGTTCATCAGGCTGACCTCCAGTCTTCATGGAGGAGATTACTGAGTAGTTTGGTTCATCAGGCTGACCCCAGTCTTCATGGAAGAGATTACTGAGTAGTTTGGTTCATCAGGCTGACCCCCAGTCTTCATGGAGGAGATTACTGAGTAGTTTGGTTCATCAGGCTGACCCCCAGTCTTCATGGAGATTACTGAGAGATTAGGCTGAGTAGTTTGGTTCATCAGGCTGACCTCAGTCTTCATGGTTCAGGAGATTACTGAGTAGTTTGGTTCATCAGGCTGACCCCCAGTCTTCATGGAGGAGATTACTGAGTAGTTTGGTTCATCAGGCTGACCTCCAGTCTTCATAGAGGAGATTACTGAGTAGTTTGGTTCATCAGGCTGACCTCCAGTCTTCATAGAGGAGATTACTGAGTAGTTTGGTTCATCAGGCTGACCCCCAGTCTTCATAGAGGAGATTACTGAGTAGTTTGGTTCATCAGGCTGACCTCCGGTCTTCATGGAGGAGATTACTGAGTAGTTTGGTTCATCAGGCTGACCTCCAGTCTTCATAGAGGAGATTACTGAGTAGTTTGGTTCATCAGGCTGACCTCCAGTCTTCATGGAGGAGATTACTGAGTAGTTTGGTTCATCAGGCTGACCCCCAGTCTTCATGGAGGAGATTACTGAGTAGTTTGGTTCATCAGGCTGACCCCCAGTCTTCATGGTTCATCAGGCTGACCTCCAGTCTTCATGGAGGAGATTACTGAGTAGTTTGGTTCATCAGGCTGACCCCTTCAGTCTTCATGGTCTTCATGGAGATTACTGAGTAGTTTGGTTCATCAGGCTGACCCCCAGTCTTCATGGAGGCAGGCTACTGAGTCTTTGGTTCATCAGGCTGACCCCAGTCTTCATGGAGGAGATTACTGAGTAGTTTGGTTCATCAGGCTGACCCCCATCTTCATGGAGGAGATTACTGAGTAGTTTGGTTCATCAGGCTGACCCCCAGTCTTCATGGAGGAGATTACTGAGTAGTTTGGTTCATCAGGCTGACCCCAGTCTTCATGGAGATTACTGAGTAGTTTGGTTCATCAGGCTGACCCCAGTCTTCATGGAGGAGATTACTGAGTAGTTTGGTTCATCAGGCTGACCTCCGGTCTTCATGGAGATTACTGAGTAGTTTGGTTCATCAGGCTGACCCCAGTCTTCATGGAGATTACTGACTAGTTTCATGGTTCATCAGGCTGACCCCAGTCTTCATGGTTCATCAGGCTGACCTCCAGTCTTCATGGAGATTACTGAGTAGTTTAGTTCATCAGGCTGACCTCCGGTCTTCATGGAGATTACTGAGTAGTTTGGTTCATCAGGCTGACCTCCAGTCTTCATGGAGAGGCTACTGAGTCTTTGGTTCATCAGGCTGACCTCCCAGTCTTCATGGAGGAGATTACTGAGTAGTTTGGTTCATCAGGCTGACCTCCAGTCTTCATGGTTCATCAGGCTGACCCCAGTCTTCATGGAGGAGATTACTGAGTAGTTTGGTTCATCAGGCTGACCTCCAGTCTTCATGGAGGAGATTACTGAGTAGCTTGGTTCATCAGGCTGACCTCCGGTCTACATGGTTCATCAGGCTGACCTCCAGTCTTCATGGAGGAGATTACTGAGTAGTTTGGTTCATCAGGCTGACCTCCAGTCTTCATGGAGGAGATTACTGAGTAGTTTGGTTCATCAGGCTGACCTCCAGTCTTCATGGCTCATCAGGCTGACCTCCAGTCTTCATGGAGGAGATTACTGAGTAGTTTGGTTCATCAGGCTGACCTCCAGTCTTCATGGCTCATCAGGCTGACCTCCAGGCTTCATGGAGGAGATTACTGAGTAGTTTGGTTCATCAGGCTGACCTCCAGTCTTCATGGAGGAGATTACTGAGTAGTTTGGTTCATCAGGCTGACCTCCGGTCTTCATGGAGGCGATTACTGAGTAGTTTGGTTCATCAGGCTGACCCCAGTCTTCATGGAGGAGATTACTGAGTAGTTTGGTTCATCAGGCTGACCTCCAGTCTTCATGGAGAGATTACTGAGTAGTTTGGTTCATCAGGCTGACCTCAGGTCTACATGGTTCATCAGGCTGACCTCCAGGTCTTCATGGAGGATCACTGACCTAGTTTGGTTCATCAGGCTGACCTCCAGGCTTCATGGCTCATCAGGCTGACCTCCAGGCTTCATGGAGGATTACTGAGTAGTTTGGTTCATCAGGCTGACCTCCAGTCTTCATGGAGGCGATTACTGAGTAGTTTGGTTCATCCGGCTGACCTCCAGTCTTCATGGAGATTACTGAGTAGTTTGGTTCATCAGGCTGACCTCCAGTCTTCATGGAGGAGATTACTGAGTAGTTTGGTTCATCAGGCTGACCTCCAGGCTTCATGGCTCATCAGGCTGACCTCCAGGCTTCATGGAGGAGATTACTGAGTAGTTTAGTTCATCAGGCTGACCCCCAGTCTTCATGGAGATTACTGAGTAGTTTGGTTCATCAGGCTGACCCCCAGTCTTCATGGAGAGATTACTGAGTAGTTTGGTTCATCAGGCTGACCCCCAGTCTTCATGGAGGAGATTACTGAGTAGTTTGGTTCATCAGGCTGACCTCCAGTCTTCATGGCTTACTGAGTAGTTTGGTTCATCAGGCTGACCTCCAGTCTTCATGGAGATTACTGAGTAGTTTGGTTCATCAGGCTGACCTCAGTCTTCATGGAGAGGCTGACCTGAGTAGTTTATGGTTCATCAGGCTGACCTCCAGGTCTTCATGGAGATCACTGACCTCAGGTCTTGGTTCATCAGGCTGACCTCCAGTCTTCATGGAGATTACTGAGTAGTTTGGTTCATCAGGCTGACCCCCAGTCTTCATGGAGATTACTGAGTAGTTTGGTTCATCAGGCTGACCTCCAGTCTTCATGGAGGCGATTACTGAGTAGTTTGGTTCATCAGGCTGACCTCCAGTCTTCATGGAGGAGATTACTGAGTAGTTTGGTTCATCAGGCTGACCTCCAGTCTTCATGGTTCATCAGGCTGACCTCCAGTCTTCATGGAGGAGATTACTGAGTAGTTTGGTTCATCAGGCTGACCCCCAGTCTTCATGGAGGAGATTACTGAGTAGTTTGGTTCATCAGGCTGACCTCCAGTCTTCATGGAGATTACTGAGTAGTTTGGTTCATCAGGCTGACCTCCAGTCTTCATGGAGGAGATTACTGAGTAGTTTGGTTCATCAGGCTGACCTCCAGTCTTCATGGAGGAGATTACTGAGTAGTTTGGTTCATCAGGCTGACCTCCAGTCTTCATGGAGGAGATTACTGAGTAGTTTGGTTCATCAGGCTGACCTCCAGTCTTCATAGAGGAGATTACTGAGTAGTTTGGTTCATCAGGCTGACCTCCAGTCTTCATGGAGGAGATTACTGAGTAGTTTGGTTCATCAGGCTGACCTCCGGTCTTCATGGAGGAGATTACTGAGTAGTTTGGTTCATCAGGCTGACCTCCAGTCTTCATGGAGGAGATTACTGAGTAGTTTGGTTCATCAGGCTGACCTCCAGTCTTCATGGAGGAGATTACTGAGTAGTTTGGTTCATCAGGCTGACCCCCAGTCTTCATGGAGGAGATTACTGAGTAGTTTGGTTCATCAGGCTGACCCCAGTCTTCATGGAGATTACTGAGTAGTTTGGTTCATCAGGCTGACCTCCAGTCTTCATGGAGGAGATTACTGAGTAGTTTGGTTCATCAGGCTGACCTCCAGTCTTCATGGAGGAGATTACTGAGTAGTTTGGTTCATCAGGCTGACCTCCAGGCTTCATGGCTCATCAGGCTGACCTCCAGGCTTCATGGAGGAGATTACTGAGTAGTTTGGTTCATCAGGCTGTCCCCCAGTCTTCGCTTGAAGTTACTGAGGGATGATATTGTTTTGGCAAATTTGAAGATAAGAATTCCAGAGTATAGTACCACTGTATAGGGTGTAGATTTGACTGTGTGAGGCAGTAGGGAGGGTGAAGGTTATCACAGTGTCTTGTGTTATATAGATGGATTTCAGAATTAACCTGGAATAATCCATTGAAGGGTTTAGGTAAACTGTCTGGGAGGTATGAGCATTTGTAGATGAAAGTGCATAATTGGCGTACATTAATATTGTAAATAGACAAGATAGAGTTTCTTAAACAAAGGTGCAGTCTTGCAAATTTATTTTGTATGATGAGTAATTTGTGTAGGTAGGGGGCATATGGCCAGACAATATTACAGTAAATGAAATACATGTAAATGAAGCTCTAGTATAGAGATAGGAAGCAAGCCTGATGAACCAAACCACTCATCTGTCTGATGATACCAACAGGTTTTATCACTTTAATGCAGACAAATTGAATAGGATCTTTCCAGGATAACTTTTCATCATTTGATTTGATTTCAATTAGATCTCAGAGGAATCTAGTGGATTCTGTCTCCTTAATTTTTGGGGTATAATATTTCTTATTCTTACTAGTGAAAACAATAAAAGGTCAATATTTTTTTTACATTTAAAGATGATTTGTTTATCTGGAAACATTTAGAAAATGTATCCATGCTTGAGTTGGCTTCATTAATTAGTGAATCAAAATTGTGTGCTAAAATCAAATTGGTATCATCAGCAAAGATAATGGGAAGTATGGTATAAGACACAGCAGCAAGGTCATTGATATAGATTAGGAATACATAAGGTCCAACAATCGAACCCTGTGCAGGCCAGTCAAGTTCTTCCACACTGATCTTGACAAACCATTTCTGTATGGACCTCACTTTGTGCACGTGGGCATTGTTATGCTGAAACAGGAAAGGGCCTTCCCAAACTGTTGCCACAAAGTTGGAAGCACAGAATCGTCTAGAATGTCATTGTATGCTGTAGTGTTAAGATTTCCCTTTACTGGAACTAAGGGGCCCAAACCATGAAAAACAGCCCCAGACCATTATTCCTCCTCCACCAAACTTTACAGTTTGCATTATGCATTCGGGCAGGTGGCATTCTCCTGGTATCCGCCAACCCCAGATTTGTCCGTTGGACTGCCAGATGGTGAAGCGTGATTCATCACTTCAGAGAACGCATTTCCACTTCTCCAGAGTCCAATGGCGGTGGGTGTAACAGTATTGCTTCCGTCCCTCTCCTCACCCCAGGGAATCTCTGCACACATCAACAACTGCCTCCTACCGCTCCACAAAAGCCGTGGTGGTCCTTGACCACAACTACTGCAAGGTCTCAGAGCAAGTGACGTCACCGATTGAAACTGCATTAGCCGCACCCCGCTAACTAGCTAGCCGGTTACACTGGCAACAATTTAACTGAGCGTTCGTAAATTCGTCAGTTAACGTTATACTGCGCTTTGGAAATCGGAAGTCGATAGCCAGAGTGTATTTACGAACGCAACCTATTGACTTGATTATTCACGTCATTCTCAGCTTAGCTATGTGATATCGTCGTTGGGCGTTCTTAATGGACACTTAATGAAGTCGTAAGATGTCTAGCTAGTAATGTGTAACAAGCTACCAAGAAGTTGCGTAGCAACAGCATCCACTTCCGGTAGACAGGCGAAGCGATAGTACGCTCAACTGAAAGGATACCGTTCAGTTACTATACATTAATTTTAGTATTTATTATACAGTATATTAGTATGGGTATTAGTACACAGCTAAAGTTTGGACTGTAACATTGTAATATATATTCTGACAAGTACCATGATGCTGTTCGCCAGTCTCGCGAGATATGAGTGCCGCTGTCTCGCCCCTGTGTTACAGCTGCGGAAACCCCGTTCGCTCGTTCTTTCCCATCATGGCACCGAAGGCGAAGAAGGAAGGTCTGTGAATCCCTACATTGTTTTTGCGTAAATTCACTTAATATGAAGAGCTACACATGATGTTTATACATGTGTATATGTTCTTTACGATCGTTGAAAGTCACAGACGACTTGTAGTTATTTTATCTGTGTCCAAATGTCGTAAAATGTAGGAAGTGGCCACCGACCATGTTTCCATCCAATGTGGCTCTGCTAGTCAGTTCGCTGAAACATTCGTAGTTATTTCATTCCGCGTATTAATGACCATTTCTCAAATTCATAAGTTTGAGCTTACGTGAGTGATTGCAGTCCGTATGTGGTGTATGTAATTTTTATTCGTCACGTTGTTTAGTTGGGTCTTGACAGCATGGCCTGTAGTAACGCCGCAATCACGTTTTAGTAACCATTCATTTCCAAAGAGCTTTACGTTGGTGTGTTCTGCGTTGTACCTACTTTGAACTTATAGAAGGTATGCATCAAATTGCAAGGAATGCTAGCAGACGTTTTTGTTTGTTTACAGTATTTAATCGCTTTTTGTTAAATTGTAAAAAATGTTAAAAGCTAAATATGAAACAAAATGCCCCCTTATTCCACCAACACAAAACAGCATGGGAGCACATCTGTCAGAACCCTACCCTCTCCAAACCCATGAACACTCACCCGGTATTCATTTCAATTATTAACAAAAAAAAACGAAACAACGACTTTCACATCGATGCTTGAAAATAAATGATGAATTGCTAAGGTGATGACTCTAACATCAGTGCCCGTTACACCCACATTAAGACAACGTTGGGCGTAGGAAAAGGCAAGGTTTGAGAAAGGTACAAGTATTCTGGTAATATATTCGTCTTGACCCGCCAAATAAGAGTTGGTAAATCCTGCCATGTATCACATTGACCCCCCAACCTTTTTGAGAAGTGTACTATAGTTCAGGTGATGTCTTACTTTGAGAAGGAGTTTGCAATCCCAGATATGTCTGCAGGTATTTGGAGTGGACTGGACATGTAAAGGCTAATTGGTTGTTTACTGCAATGCCTTGCTAATTATGTTTGATATATGGATGGGTCAGATGTTCGACAGTGTTCTGATTTTAGGATGTTAAACCAATCTGCTTCAGTTTATAAACCCTCTCTAACGTATCTCCTGTAGCCGTAACCAAGTTGGAACATTCTCTCTCCTGTGTAGCTGTCCCTGCCAAGACTGAGGCCAAGGTGAAGGCCCTGAAGGCCAAGAAGGCTGTTCTGAAAGGAGTCCACAGCCAGAGGAAGAAGAAGATTAGAACCTCCCCAACCTTCCGCCGCCCCAAAACCCTGCGCCTCCGCAGACAACCCAAGTACCCCCGCAAGAGTGCCCCGCGTAGAAACAAGTAAGTCATACAAACTCTAAGAATTGCCAGTAGAATGACGTTGGTACAGTACCGACATGCACAAGCCGAACATCTGTTTTGAAGATTCTTGTATTTTATTACAACCTTCATTGTAAAAATGGCTTTGAATGAGATTTTATGGTTTAGTCCAGATTAGTTTCTCTGCTCTGGGTGCAAATGATGGTAACAGCGATCAAAGTATGATATCCCATGATTCCATCCTTACAAACCACTGATGCACCTTAGAGCAACATATCGGTCTTTTTTTAAAATGGGGTTTGGTGCACGCTGAACGTGATCTCCCCCGTCCTTCTCCCTCCCCAGGTTGGACCACTATGCCATCATTAAGTTCCCTCTGACGACAGAGTCGGCAATGAAGAAGATCGAGGACAACAACACCCTCGTCTTCATCGTAGACGTCAAGGCCAACAAGCATCAGATCAAACACGCCGTCAAGAAGCTCTACGACATCGACGTGGCCAAGGTCAACACGCTCATCAGGTATGACACGACCTCTAATCCTAACTACACGACCTCTAATCCTAACTACACGACCCCGACACCTCTAATACTAACTACTCGACCCCCTACACCTCTAATTCTAACTACTCGACCCCCTACACCTCTAATTCTAACTACACGACCCCGACACCTCTAATCCTAACTACACGACCCCGACACCTCTAATTCTAACTACACGACCCCGACACCTCTAATCCTAACTACACGACCCCGACACCTCTAATCCTGACTACACGACCCCGACACCTCTAATCCTAACTACGCGACACCGACACCTCTAATCCTAACTACGCGACACCTCTAATCCTAACTACGCGACACCTCTAATCCTAACTACGCGACCCCTCTAATCCTAACTACGCGACCCCTCTAATCCTAACTACGCAACCCCTCTAATCCTAACTACGCGACCCCTCTAATCCTAACTACGCGACCCCTCTAATCCTAACTACGCGACCCCTCTAATCCTAACTACGCGACCCCTCTAATCCTAACTACGCGACCCCTCTAATCCTAACTACGCGACCCCTCTAATCCTAACTACGCGACCCCTCTAATCCTAACTACGCGACCCCTCTAATCCTAACTACGCGACCCCTCTAATCCTAACTACGCGACCCCTCTAATCCTAACTACGCGACCCCTCTAATCCTAACTACGCGACCCCTCTAATCCTAACTACGCGACCCCTCTAGTCCTAACTACGCGACCCCTCTAGTCCTAACTACGCGACCCCTCTAGTCCTAACTACGCGGCCCCTCTAGTCCTAACTACGCGGCCCCTCTAGTCCTAACTACGCGGCCCCTCTAGTCCTAACTACGCGGCCCCTCTAGTCCTAACTACGCGGCCCCTCTAGTCCTAACTACGCGGCCCCTCTAGTCCTAACTACGCGGCCCCTCTAGTCCTAACTACGCGGCCCCTCTAGTCCTAACTACGCGGCCCCTCTAGTCCTAACTACGCGGCCCCTCTAGTCCTAACTACGCGACCCCTCTAGTCCTAACTACGCGACCCCTCTAGTCCTAACTACGCGACCCCTCTAGTCCTAACTACGCGACCCCTCTAGTCCTAACTACGCGACCCCTCTAGTCCTAACTACGCGGCCCCTCTAGTCCTAACTACGCGGCACCTCTAGTCCTAACTACGCGGCACCTCTAGTCCTAACTACGCGGCACCTCTAGTCCTAACTACGCGGCACCTCTAGTCCTAACTACGCGGCACCTCTAGTCCTAACTACGCGGCACCTCTAGTCCTAACTACGCGGCACCTCTAGTCCTAACTACGCGGCACCTCTAGTCCTAACTACGCGGCACCTCTAATCCTAACTACGCGGCACCTCTAGTCCTAACTACGCGGCACCTCTAGTCCTAACTACGCGGCACCTCTAGTCCTAACTACGCGACCCCTCTAGTCCTAACTACGCGGCCCCTCTAGTCCTAACTACGCGGCACCTCTAGTCCTAACTACGCGGCACCTCTAGTCCTAACTACGCGGCACCTCTAGTCCTAACTACGCGGCACCTCTAGTCCTAACTACGCGGCACCTCTAGTCCTAACTACGCGGCACCTCTAGTCCTAACTACGCGGCACCTCTAGTCCTAACTACGCGGCACCTCTAGTCCTAACTACGCGGCACCTCTAGTCCTAACTACGCGGCACCTCTAGTCCTAACTACGCGGCACCTCTAGTCCTAACTACGCGGCACCTCTAGTCCTAACTACGCGGCACCTCTAGTCCTAACTACGCGGCACCTCTAGTCCTAACTACGCGGCACCTCTAGTCCTAACTACGCGGCACCTCTAGTCCTAACTACGCGGCACCTCTAGTCCTAACTACGCGGCGCTTTGATCGGGTACATACAATTATAATCCTGACATTATTGAACTGACCCCGATTAGTCCATTACTAGCCTGACGGTACTAACATCTAACTATTAGTCACTGGGTACTATCCTGGCTGCTGGTCTGACCTGGTCACCTATTACATTAGAAGGTCTGGTCTTAGTTAATGGTTACAGTCTTACAGTAGACTGTCTTAATGGTTACAGTCTATTACAGTAGAAGGTCTTAATGGTTACAGTCTATTACAGTAGAAGGTCTTAATGGTTACAGTCTATTACAGTAGAAGGTCTTAATGGTTACAGTCTATTACAGTAGAAGGTCTTAATGGTTACAGTCTATTACAGTAGACGGTCTTAATGGTTACAGTCTATTACAGTAGAAGGTCTTAATGGTTACAGTCTATTACAGTAGACGGGTCTTAATGGTTACAGTCCATTACAGTAGAAGGTCTTAATGGTTACAGTCTATTACAGTAGAAGGTCTTAATGGTTACAGTCTATTACAGTAGAAGGTCTTAATGGTTACAGTCTATTACAGTAGAAGGTCTTAATGGTTACAGTCTATTACAGTAGAAGGTCTTAATGGTTACAGTCTATTACAGTAGACGGTCTTAATGGTTACAGTCTATTACAGTAGAAGGTCTTAATGGTTACAGTCTATTACAGTAGAAGGTCTTAATGGTTACAGTCTATTACAGTAGAAGGTCTTAATGGTTACAGTCTATTACAGTAGAAGGTCTTAATGGTTACAGTCTATTACAGTAGAAGGTCTTAATGGTTACAGTCTATTACAGTAGAAGGTCTTAATGGTTACAGTCTATTACAGTAGAAGGTCTTAATGGTTACAGTCTATTACAGTAGAAGGTCTTAATGGTTACAGTCTATTACAGTAGAAGGTCTTAATGGTTACAGTCTATTACAGTAGAAGGTCTTAATGGTTACAGTCTATTACAGTAGAAGGTCTTAATGGTTACAGTCTATTACAGTAGAAGGTCTTAATGGTTACAGTCTATTACAGTAGAAGGTCTTAATGGTTACAGTCTATTACAGTAGAAGGTCTTAATGGTTACAGTCTATTACAGTAGAAGGTCTTAATGGTTACAGTCTATTACAGTAGAAGGTCTTAATGGTTACAGTCTAATGGTTACAGTCTATTACAGTAGAAGGTCTTAATGGTTACAGTCTATTACAGTAGAAGGTCTTAATGGTTACAGTCTATTACAGTAGAAGGTCTTAATGGTTACAGTCTATTACAGTAGAAGGTCTTAATGGTTACAGTCTATTACAGTAGAAGGTCTTAATGGTTACAGTCTATTACAGTAGAAGGTCTTAATGGTTACAGTCTATTACAGTAGAAGGTCTTAATGGTTACAGTCTATTACAGTAGAAGGTCTTAATGGTTACAGTCTATTACAGTAGACGGTCTTAATGGTTACAGTCTATTACAGTAGAAGGTCTTAATGGTTACAGTCTATTACAGTAGACGGTCTTAATGGTTACAGTCTATTACAGTAGACGGTCTTAATGGTTACAGTCTATTACAGTAGACGGTCTTAATGGTTACAGTCTATTACAGTAGACGGTCTTAATGGTTACAGTCTATTACAGTAGAAGGTCTTAATGGTTACAGTCTATTACAGTAGAAGGTCTTAATGGTTACAGTCTATTACAGTAGAAGGTCTTAATGGTTACAGTCTATTACAGTAGAAGGTCTTAATGGTTACAGTCTATTACAGTAGAAGGTCTTAATGGTTACAGTCTATTACAGTAGAAGGTCTTAATGGTTACAGTCTATTACAGTAGGAGGTCTTAATGGTTACAGTCTATTACAGTAGGAGGTCTTAATGGTTACAGTCTATTACAGTAGGAGGTCTTAATGGTTACAGTCTATTACAGTAGGAGGTCTTAATGGTTACAGTCTATTACAGTAGGAGGTCTTAATGGTTACAGTCTATTACAGTAGGAGGTCTTAATGGTTACAGTCTATTACAGTAGAAGGTCTTAATGGTTACAGTCTATTACAGTAGAAGGTCTTAATGGTTACAGTCTATTACAGTAGAAGGTCTTAATGGTTACAGTCTATTACAGTAGAAGGTCTTAATGGTTACAGTCTATTACAGTAGAAGGTCTTAATGGTTACAGTCTATTACAGTAGAAGGTCTTAATGGTTACAGTCTATTACAGTAGAAGGTCTTAATGGTTACAGTCTATTACAGTAGGAGGTCTTAATGGTTACAGTCTATTACAGTAGGAGGTCTTAATGGTTACAGTCTATTACAGTAGAAGGTCTTAATGGTTACAGTCTATTACAGTAGAAGGTCTTAATGGTTACAGTCTATTACAGTAGAAGGTCTTAATGGTTACAGTCTATTACAGTAGAAGGTCTTAATGGTTACAGTCTATTACAGTGTTTTCCCCACTGACTCCTGCTGGAACACATGAGGTCATAATAATATCTTTGTCTCTTTGTCCCTCTGATCTACCTCTCCTCCACTCTCTCCCCCTCCACTCCCCTCCACCCCCTCTCATCCACTCTCTTCTCCCTCCCTCCCCCCCTCCCTCTCCTCCACTCCCCCCTCCCTCTTCTCTCCCTCTCCGCCTCTCCCTCTCCTCCACTCTCTCCCCCACCTCTCCTCCACTCTCTCCCCCAGGCCTGACGGTGAGAAGAAGGCATACGTGCGCCTGGCTCCAGATTACGATGCGTTGGATGTCGCCAACAAGGTGAGCTCTAGAGTGTAGCACCATTGTGACAGAAACGTCTCTGCATCGCAATAGTCTACAACACTCCTCTCATGAGGACTGGCGCATGTTCACTGTCAGCCAATAGCGTAGGAGATGAGGTTGGGGTGTCCAATCGGACTGCAGTAGAGGCTCTGGGCAGATGATGCATGATATAATTTCTGATGAATAATGACAGACTCAAAGGAACCACTGATGCCAGAGACCACCTGCTCTGTGGCGCTTTATAAACGCCCCAATGACGACCTTATAACAGTCCTACGGTGCCTGTCTAAAACCTGTCATGTCTTGTGTTTCAGATTGGCATCATCTAAATGGCTGCCGGGGAGATGTACAGAGGAATAAATGTTTATAAAAACGCTACGGTCTCGTCTGTTATTGGTTGGTTCTCACTGACAGTCACACCCACACTCAGAGTTACTCCTCCTCACCAAACATGGGTTATTTTGTTTAGAGGTTAATGTGGAAAGAAAGGGAGGTTTGATGTACTCTGGTATTTAAATGTCACGTGACGCCACTATTTAAATACCTTTTATTTAACTGTCGGTTAAGAACAAATTCTTATTTACAATGACGGCCAAACCCGGACGACGCTGGGCCAATTGTGAGTCGCCCTATGGGACTCTCAATCACAGCCGGATTCGAACCAGGGACTGTAGTGATGCCTCTTGCACTGAGATGCAGTGCCTTAGACCTCGGGGCCCCAATGATGCTGCTGTTAATCATGCCTCTTCACCTGGACTGCTTTTCCCACAGTCTTGATGGTGTTCCCACATATGCTGAGCACTTGTTTGCTGCTTTACCTTCACCCTGCGGTCTAACACCTGCCATAATATGGACTTGGGTCTTTTACCAAGTAGGGCTATCTTTATACCACGCACGCCTACCTTGTCACAACACATCTGATTGGCTCAAATGCATTAAGAAGGAAAGAAATTCCACAAATTAACGTTTAACAGGGCACACCTGCTAATTGAAATGCATTCTTGGTTACTACCTCATGAAGCTGGTTGAAAGAATGCCAAGATAAATGGTGGGTTCATAGATCATGTAGCTGTTTGTGTAACAACTGATGGCGTTATGATATAAGGTAGGGGTGGTAGACAAGACAGCTCATATTATGGCAAGAACAGCTCAAATAAGCAAAGAGAAACAACAGTCCATTACTTTGTAAGACGTGACAGGTCAGTCAATGTGGAACATTTCAAGAACTTTGAGGTTCTTCAAGTGCAATCGCAAAAAACCTTTCAAGCGCTGTGATGAAGCTGGCTCATGAGGACCCACAGTTACCTCTTACAAGGTAGGGGTGGTATACAGAAGATGCCTCTGCTGCAGAAAAATGCATTAGTTAACTGCACCTCAAATTCCAGCCCAAATAAATGCTTCAGTAGTGTTCAAGTAACAGACAAATCTTAACGTCAACTGTTCAGAGGAGACTAAATAAGTCTTTCGTGGTCAAATTGCATGAAAGACACGGATTACTATAAGGTCACCAATAAGACTTCCTTTGGCCAAGAAACACGAACAATGGACATTACTGGTGGAAATCTGTCTGGTCTGATGAGTCTATATGCTATTATTGGTTCCAACTTGTCTTTGTGAACAGATGATCTCCATGTTCCCACCGTGAAGCATGGAGGAGGAGGTGTTATGGTGTGGGGGTGCTTTACCCACAAACAGCATTCTGCAGCAATACGCCATCCCATCTGGTTTCAGTGAAGTGGTTTTTATTAACAGGACAGTGATCCAACACACCTCCAGGCTGTCAGGGCTATTTGACCAAGAAGGGGAGTGATGAGGTGCTGCGTCAGATCCTTTATTTAACTAAGCATGTCGGTTAAAAACAAATTCTTATTTACAATGACGGCCTCCTGCGGGGACGGGGGTTTAAAAATAAGTATAGGACCAAACGTGTCACGAGGACACTGCACCACTACATAAAGAGAGACTTAAGACAACAACACTGATGGCCAAATGATAAAGAACATCTAGCCACTCGAGAGTACCCTTACCTGCCGATCTATAAATTATGTCTCCGTAATCTAGCATGGGTAGGATGGTCATCTGAATCAGGGTTAGTTTGGCACCTGCGGTAGAAGGGGAGCGATTACGGTGGAGGAAACAGTCTTGATTTAGCCTGCAACTTTGAGATGAGCTGGCCTCCACAATCACCCGACCTCAACCCAATTGAGGTGGTTTGGGATGAGTTATATCGCAGAGTGAAGGAAAAGCAGCCAACAAGTGTTCAGCATACACTGGAACTCCTTCAAGACAATTGAAACAGCAATCCAGGTGAAGCTGGTTTAGAGAATGCCAAGAGTGTGCAAAGATTGTAAAATATATTTTTTGCTTACATCATATCATGTGTTATGTCATTGTTTTGTCTTCACTTTTTTACAATGTAGAACATAGTTAAACTTTTGACTGGTACTGTATGTGTATATTATATATGGTGTTTATACTGTTGTATTTAAGTCTATTTGATACATGGTGTTGATCCTATATAATGTTGTATTTAAGTTTATATGATATATAGTGTTGATCCTGTTGTTCAGGAAGTAATTAAAGAGGCCTGGGGGTCAGTCTGTCCCAATCCTGTTGTTCAGGAAGTAATTAAAGAGGCCTGGGGGTCAGTCTGTCCCAAACCTGTTGTTCAGGAAGTAATTAAAGAGGCCTGCGGGTCAGTCTGTCCCAAACCTGTTGTTCAGGAAGTAATTAAAGAGGCCTGGGAGTCACTCTGTCCCAAACCTGTTGTTCAGGAAGTAATTAAAGAGGCCTGGGGGTCAGTCTGTCCCAAACCTGTTGTTCAGGAATTAATTTAAAGGGGCCTGGGGGTCAGTCTGTCCCAAACCTGTTGTTCAGGAAGTAATTAAAGAGGCCTGGGAGTCACTCTGTCCCAAACCTGTTGTTCAGGAAGTAATTAAAGAGGCCTGGGGGTCAGTCTGTCCCAAACCTGTTGTTCAGGAAGTAATTAATTTATTAAGGGCCCTGGGGGTCAGTCTGTCCCAAACCTGTTGTTCAGGAAGTAATTAAGGAGGCCTGGGAGTCAGTCTGTCCCAAACCTGTTGTTCAGGAAGTAATTAAGTTAAGAGGCCTGGGGGTCAGTCGCTATCTGCTCTCCTGCCAACTTCTTATGGAATTGTCAAGCCAAACATGAAACTGAGTAATAAGGCACAAACAGACTGACACTCAGGCTATAAAGGGATGATATCACTAACAGACAGGCACTCAGGAAGAGGTGACAGACTGCAGTGTCGTCATGGAGAGGCTGTGAGACACGATGACTTCTAGAAACCTACTGTTGTCATGGAGAGGCTGTGAGACACGATGACTTCTAGAAACCTACTGTTGTCATGGAGAGGCTGTGAGACATGATGACTTCTAGAAACCTACTGTTGTCATGGAGAGGCTGTGAGACACGATGACTTCTAGAAACCTACTGTTGTCATGGAGAGGCTGTGAGACACGATGACTTTAGAGACCTACTGTTGTCATGGAGAGGCTGTGAGACACGATGACTTCTAGAAACCTACTGTTGTCATGGAGAGGCTGTGAGACATAATGATGACTTCTAGAAACCTACTGTTGTCACGGAGAGGCTGTGAGACATAATGGCTTCTAGAAACCTACTGTTGTCATGGAGAGGCTGTGAGACATAATGATGACTTCTAGAAACCTACTGTTGTCATGGAGAGGCTGTGAGACATAATGGCTTCTAGAAACCTACTGTTGTCATGGAGAGGCTGTGAGACATAATGGCTTCTAGAAACCTACTGTTGTCATGGAGAGGCTGTGAGACATAATGACTTCTAGGAACCTATTCTGTTGTCATGGAGAGGCTGTGAGGACACAGATGACTTATAGAAACCTACTGGTAGATAATAATAATAAAAGAAGACAACCTGAACGTCAGGATGGAAAAAGAGGCCCAGACAACCTGACAAATGGAATAGAAAAGACAGCAACTTAACATTAGAATAGAACATAGAATGGAATTGTCTATACAACCTGAACGTCAGGATGGAATAGAAGAGGCCCAGACAACCTGAACGTCAGGATGGAATAGAAGAGGCCTCATCAGGTTTCTTTCTTTGTGCTATCCAGGAAATGGAATGTCTTTCTAGAGTAGTCCATGTGTGTACAATGCTAAACTTCGCAGTCTAGGTTAGCAACCAGGTTTCAGGATGGAATAGAAGAGGCCCAGGTCAGGATGGAATATTTGAGATGACAACCTGAACGTCAGGATGGAATAGAAGACAACCTGAACTCAGGATGGAATGAAGAGGCCCAGACAACCTTACTAGACAAACCAGACAACCTGAACGTCAGGATGGAATAGAAGAGGCCCAGACAACCTGAACATCAGGTGGAATAGAAGAGGCCCAAACAATTCCATAGTCTAGGGTATCCAGGATGGAATGTGAAGAGGCCATAGACAACCATGAACGTCAGGTGGAATAGAAGAGGCCATAGACAACCTGAACGTCAGGTGTGGAATATTCCAAGTCTAGGCCCAGACAACCTGAACGTCAGGATGGAATAGAAGTCCAACCTGAGGAAGGATGGAATAGAAGAGGCCCAGACAACTATTCCAGGATGGAATAGAAGAGGCCCAGACAACCTGAACGTCAGGATGGAATAGAAGGATGAATGAATGAGAAACAAAGGAACTGCAGCTGATTCTGAGCTCACTGAGTATCGCTGAGAACTGTCAGAGGACTCAGAGGGATTTATAAGCCTATTATTAGTAATAATATTATAAATATAAACAATCATAAAAACCCTACAAATAACAAAAAACAGCAACTTAACATTAGAGAACATAGAATTTGTCTATATTTTCTTTAGTGTCTCAACTAACCACGAACCAGTTCCTGGCCCTTTCAGTGCCTCATCAGGTTTCTTTCTTTGTGCTATAGTAACCAGGGAAATATTTGTAGATGTCTTTCCTGTCCAATGCGCTACAGGATGTTTACTAAGACTAAACTTCGTCAAATAACTTCCATAGTCTAGGTTAGTCCATGTGTGTAAGGTGTGGTAAACTATTCCATAGTCTAGGGTAGTCCATGTGTGTAAGGTGTGGTAAACTATTCCATAGTCTAGGTTAGTCCATGTGTGTAAGGTGTGGTAAACTATTCCATAGTCTAGGTTAGTCCATGTGTGTAAGGTGTGGTAAACTATTCCATAGTCTAGAGTAGTCCATGTGTGTAAGGTGTGGTAAACTATTCCATAGTCTAGGGTAGTCCATGTGTGTAAGGTGTGGTAAACTATTCCATAGTCTAGGGTAGTCCATGTGTGTAAGGTGTGGTAAACTATTCCATAGTCTAGGTTAGTCCATGTGTGTAAGGTGTGGTAAACTATTCCATAGTCTAGGGTAGTCCATGTGTGTAAGGTGTGGTAAACTATTCCATAGTCTAGGGTAGTCCATGTGTGTAAGGTGTGGTAAACTATTCCATAGTCTATTCCATAGTCTAGGTTAGTCCATGTGTGTAAGGTGTGGTAAACTATTCCATAGTCTAGGGTAGTCCATGTGTGTAAGGTGTGGTAAACTATTCCATAGTCTAGGGTAGTCCATGTGTGTAAGGTGTGGTAAACTATTCCATAGTCTAGGGTAGTCCATGTGTGTAAGGTGTGGTAAACTATTCCATAGTCTAGGGTAGTCCATGTGTGTAAGGTGTGGTAAACTATTCCATAGTCTAGAGTAGTCCATGTGTGTAAGGTGTGGTAAACTATTCCATAGTCTAGGTTAGTCCATGTGTGTAAGGTGTGGTAAACTATTCCATAGTCTAGAGTAGTCCATGTGTGTAAGGTGTGGTAAACTATTCCATAGTCTAGGGTAGTCCATGTGTGTAAGGTGTGGTAAACTATTCCATAGTCTAGGTTAGTCCATGTGTGTAAGGTGTGGTAAACTATTCCATAGTCTAGGGTAGTCCATGTGTGTAAGGTGTGGTAAACTATTCCATAGTCTAGGGTAGTCCATGTGTGTAAGGTGTGGTAAACTATTCCATAGTCTAGGTTAGTCCATGTGTGTAAGGTGTGGTAAACTATTCCATAGTCTAGAGTAGTCCATGTGTGTAAGGTGTGGTAAACTATTCCATAGTCTAGAGTAGTCCATGTGTGTAAGGTGTGGTAAACTATTCCATAGTCTAGAGTAGTCCATGTGTGTAAGGTGTGGTAAACTATTCCATAGTCTAGGTTAGTCCATGTGTGTAAGGTGTGGTAAACTATTCCATAGTCTAGGGTAGTCCATGTGTGTAAGGTGTGGTAAACTATTCCATAGTCTAGGTTAGTCCATGTGTGTAAGGTGTGGTAAACTATTCCATAGTCTAGAGTAGTCCATGTGTGTAAGGTGTGGTAAACTATTCCATAGTCTAGGTTAGTCCATGTGTGTAAGGTGTGGTAAACTATTCCATAGTCTAGGGTAGTCCATGTGTGTAAGGTGTGGTAAACTATTCCATAGTCTAGGGTAGTCCATGTGTGTAAAGTGTGGTAAACTATCACACCACACCGTACACACATGAAAAGCCCTTGGGAAACCAGTCACTGCATTCAATACCTTAACCGTGTTGTGACACGGGGTGGTACTGACCCAGTACTATAGGGGTGGTACTGACCCAGTACTATAGGGGTGGTACTGACCCAGTACTATAGGGGTGGTACTGACCCAGTACTATAGGGGTGGTACTGACCCAGTACTATAGGGGTGGTACTGACCCAGTACTATAGGGGTGGTACTGACCCAGTACTATAGGGGTGGTACTGACCCAGTACTATAGGGGTAGTACTGACCCAGTAATATAGGGGTAGTACTGACCCAGGACTATAGGGGTAGTACTGACCCAGTACTATAGGGGTGGTACTGACCCAGTACTATAGGGGTGGTACTGACCCAGTACTATAGGGGTGGTACTGACCCAGTACTATAGGGGTGGTACTGACCCAGTACTATAGGGGTGGTACTGACCCAGTACTATAGGGGTGGTACTGACCCAGTACTATAGGGGCAGTACTGACCCAGTACTATAGGGGTAGTACTGACCCAGTACTATAGGGGTAGTACTGACCCAGTACTATAGGGGTAGTACTGACCCAGTACTATAGGGAGTATTATAGGGGTAGTACTGACCCAGTACTAGAGGGGTAGTACTGACCCAGTACTATAGGGGTAGTACTGGCCCAGTACTATAGGGGTAGTACTGGCCCAGTACTATAGGGGTAGTACTGACCCAGTACTATAGGGGTAGTACTGACCCAGTATTATAGGGGTGGTACTGACCCAGTATTATAGGGGTAGTACTGACCCAGTACTATAGGGGTAGTACTGGCCCAGTACTATAGGGGTAGTACTGACCCAGTTCTATAGGGGTAGTACTGACCCAGTACTATAGGGAGTATTATAGGGGTAGTACTGACCCAGTACTATAGGGGTAGTACTGACCCAGTACTATAGGGGTAGTACTGACCCAGTACTATAGGGGTATTACTGACCCAGTATTATAGGGGTGGTACTGACCCAGTACTATAGGGGTAGTACTGGCCCAGTACTATAGGGGTAGTACTGACCCAGTACTATAGGGGTAGTACTGGCCCAGTACTATAGGGGTAGTACTGACCCAGTATTATAGGGGTAGTACTGACCCAGTACTATAGGGGTAGTACTGCCCCAGTATTATAGGGGTGGTACTGACCCAGTACTATAGGGGTAGTACTGACCCAGTATTACAGGGGTGGTGCTGACCCAGTATTACAGGGGTGGTGCTGACCCAGTATTACAGGGGTGGTGCTGACCCAGTATTACAGGGGTGGTGCTGACCCAGTAATATAGGGGTAGTACTGGCCCAGTACTATAGGGGTAGTACTGACCCAGTACTATAGGGGTAGTACTGACCCAGTATTATAGGGGTGGTACTGACCCAGTATTATAGGGGTAGTACTGACCCAGTACTATAGGGAGTATTATAGGGGTAGTACTGACCCTGTACTATAGGGGTAGTACTGACCCAGTACTATAGGGTAGTACTGAACCAGTACTATAGGGGTATTACTGACCCAGTATTATAGGGGTGGTACTGACCCAGTACTATAGGGGTGGTACTGACCCAGTATTATAGGGGTGGTACTGACCCAGTACTATAGGGGTGGTACTGACCCAGTACTATAGGGGTGGTACTGACCCAGTACTATAGGGGTGGTACTGACCCAGTATTATAGGGGTAGTACTGACCCAGTACTATAGGGAGTATTATAGGGTAGTACTGACCCTGTACTATAGGGGTAGTACTGACCCAGTACTATAGGGGTAGTACTGAACCAGTACTATAGGGGTATTACTGACCCAGTATTATAGGGGTGGTACTGACCCAGTACTATAGGGGTGGTACTGACCCAGTAATATAGGGGTAGTACTATAGGGTGGTACTGACCCAGTAATATAGGGGTAGTACTATAGGGGTAGTACTGACCCAGTACTATAGGGGTGGTGCTGACCCAGTATTACAGGGGTGGTGCTGAACCAGTAATATAGGGGTAGTACTATAGGGGTGGTACTGACCCAGTAATATAGGGGTAGTACTATAGGGGTGGTACTGACCCAGTAATATAGGGGTAGTACTATAGGGGTGGTACTGACCCAGTAATATAGGGGTAGTACTATAGGGGTGGTGCTGACCCAGTACTATAGGGGTAGTACTATAGGGGTGGTGCTGACCCAGTACTATAGGGGTAGTACTATAGGGGTGTTATTACATACAGCCGGGAATAACTCAAATCAAATGTATTTATATAGCCCTTCGTACATCAGCTGATATCTCAAAGTGCTGTACAGAAACCCAGCCTAAAACCCCAAACAGCAAGCAATGCAGGTGTAGAAGCACGGTGGCAAGGAAAAACTCCCTAGAAAGGCCAAAACCTAGGAAGAAACCTAGAGAGGAACAAGGCTATGAGGGGTGGCCAGTCCTCTTCTGGCTGTGCCGGGTGGAGATTATAACAGAACATGGCCAAGATGTTCAAATGTTCATAAATGACCAGCATGGTCAAATAATAATAATCACAGGCAGAACAGTTGAAACTGGAGCAGCAGCACGGCCAGGTGTACTGGGGACAGTAAAGGAGTCATCATGCCAGGTAGTCCTGCTAACCATGTGACCAATAACATCTGCTAACCGTGTGTATGTGACCAATAACATCTGCTAACCATGTGTATGTGACCAATAACATCTGCTAACCATGTGTATGTGACCAATAACATCTGCTAACCATGTGTATGTGACCAATAACATCTGCTAACCATGTGACCAATAACATCTGCTAACCGTGTGTATGTGACCAATAACATCTGCTAACCATGTGTATGTGACCAATAACATCTGCTGACCAGGTGTATGTGACCAATAACATCTGCTGACCAGGTGTACGTGACCAATAACATCTGCTAACCATGTGACCAATAACATCTGCTAACCGTGTGTATGTGACCAATAACATCTGCTAACCATGTGTATGTGACCAATAACATCTGCTAACCATGTGTATGTGACCAATAACATCTGCTAACCATGTGTATGTGACCAATAACATCTGCTAACCATGTGTATGTGACCAATAACATTTGACCTGATTTCTATGTCTTCAACACTCATTATTACACATCCTGGTCCCATCCATGTCATCAGAACCCATTATTACACATCCTGGACCCGTCCATGTCATCAGAACCCATTATTACACATCCTGGTCCCGTCCATGTCATCAGAACCCATTATTACACATCCTGGTCCCATCCATGTCATCAGAACCCATTATTACACATCCTGGTCCCGTCCATGTCATCAGAACCCATTATTACACATCCTGGTCCCGTCCATGTCATCAGAACCCATTATTACACATCCTGGACCCGTCCATGTCATCAGAACCCATTATTACACATCCTGGACCCGTCCATGTCATCAGAACCCATTATTACACATCCTGAACCCGTCCATGTCATCAGAACCCATTATTACACATCCTGGACCCGTCCATGTCATCAGAACCCATTATTACACATCCTGGACCCGTACATTATTGTGTGTATTTGTCATTGTTTGTGTGTGTGTCATTGCGTGTGTGTGTGTATCATAGTGTGTGTGTGTGTCATAGCGTGTGTGTGTGTGTCCTAGTGTGTATGTGTCATAGAGGGTAAGTGTGTGTCATAGCGTGTGTGTGTCCTAGTGTGTGTGTGTCATAGCGTGTGTGTGTGTGTGTCATAGCGTGTGTGTGTGTGTGTGTCATAGTGTGTGTTTGTGTGTGTCATACCGTGTGTTTGTCGTGTGTGTGTGCTATTCATTGTGTGTGTGTCGTAGTGTGTGTGTGTGTGTGTGTGTCAGCGTATTCAGAGCATGAAGTCTGTCCTCATCATGGAACCAGTGGTGCGTTATGGGAACTATGGCTTGACAGTCCTTTCACTCCGGTGTGTGTCTGTCTGTGTGTGTATGTGTCATGGTATCTGTATGTGTGTGTATATGTGTGTCATGGTGTCTGTGTGTGTATGTGTCATGGTATCTGTATGTGTGTGTATATGTGTGTCATGGTGTCTGTGTGTGTATGTGTCATGGTATCTGTATGTGTGTGTATATGTCATGGTATCTGTATGTGTGTGTATATGTCATGGTATCTGTATGTGTGTGTATATGTGTGTCATGGTGTCTGTGTGTGTATGTGTCATGGTATCTGTATGTGTGTGTATATGTGTGTCATGGTGTCTGTGTGTGTATGTGTCATGGTATCTGTATGTGTGTGTATATGTCATGGTATCTGTATGTGTGTGTATATGTCATGGTATCTGTATGTGTGTGTATATGTGTGTCATGGTGTCTGTGTGTGTATGTGTCATGGTATCTGTATGTGTGTGTATATGTCATGGTATCTGTATGTGTGTGTATATGTCATGGTATCTGTATGTGTGTGTATATGTGTGTCATGGTGTCTGTGTGTGTATGTGTCATGGTATCTGTATGTGTGTGTATATGTCATGGTATCTGTATGTGTGTGTATATGTGTGTCATGGTGTCTGTGTGTGTATGTGTCATGGTATCTGTATGTGTGTGTATATGTCATGGTATCTGTATGTGTGTGTATATGTGTGTCATGGTGTCTGTATGTGTGTGTATATGTGTGTCATGGTGTCTATATGTGTGTGTATATGTGTGTCATGGTGTCTGTATGTGTGTGTATATGTGTGTCATGGTGTCTGTATGTGTGTATGTGTCATGGTGTCTGTGTGTGTATGTGTCATGGTGTCTGTGTGTGTATGTGTCATGGTGTCTGTGTGTGTATGTGTCATGGTGTCTGTATGTGTGTATGTGTCATGGTGTCTGTGTGTGTATGTGTCATGGTATCTGTATGTGTGTGTATATGTCATGGTATCTGTATGTGTGTGTATATGTGTGTCATGGTGTCTGTGTGTGTATGTGTCATGGTATCTGTATGTGTGTGTATATGTGTGTCATGGTGTCTGTGTGTGTATGTGTCATGGTATCTGTATGTGTGTGTATATGTCATGGTATCTGTATGTGTGTGTATATGTCATGGTATCTGTATGTGTGTGTATATGTGTGTCATGGTGTCTGTGTGTGTATGTGTCATGGTATCTGTATGTGTGTGTATATGTGTGTCATGGTGTCTGTGTGTGTATGTGTCATGGTATCTGTATGTGTGTGTATATGTCATGGTATCTGTATGTGTGTGTATATGTCATGGTATCTGTATGTGTGTGTATATGTGTGTCATGGTGTCTGTGTGTGTATGTGTCATGGTATCTGTATGTGTGTGTATATGTCATGGTATCTGTATGTGTGTGTATATGTCATGGTATCTGTATGTGTGTGTATATGTGTGTCATGGTGTCTGTGTGTGTATGTGTCATGGTATCTGTATGTGTGTGTATATGTCATGGTATCTGTATGTGTGTGTATATGTGTGTCATGGTGTCTGTGTGTGTATGTGTCATGGTATCTGTATGTGTGTGTATATGTCATGGTATCTGTATGTGTGTGTATATGTGTGTCATGGTGTCTGTATGTGTGTGTATATGTGTGTCATGGTGTCTATATGTGTGTGTATATGTGTGTCATGGTGTCTGTATGTGTGTGTATATGTGTGTCATGGTGTCTGTATGTGTGTATGTGTCATGGTGTCTGTGTGTGTATGTGTCATGGTGTCTGTGTGTGTATGTGTCATGGTGTCTGTGTGTGTATGTGTCATGGTGTCTGTATGTGTGTATGTGTCATGGTGTCTGTGTGTGTATGTGTCATGGTATCTGTATGTGTGTGTATATGTCATGGTATCTGTATGTGTGTGTATATGTGTGTCATGGTGTCTGTATGTGTGTGTATATGTGTGTCATGGTGTCTATATGTGTGTGTATATGTGTGTCATGGTGTCTGTATGTGTGTGTGTATGTGTGTCATGGTGTCTGTATGTGTGTATGTGTCATGGTGTCTGTGTGTGTATGTGTCATGGTGTCTGTGTGTGTATGTGTCATGGTGTCTGTGTGTGTATGTGTCATGGTGTCTGTATGTGTGTGTGTCATGGTGTCTGTATGTGTGTGTGTCATGGTGTCTGTATGTGTGTGTGTCATGGTGTCTGTATGTGTGTGTATATGTGTGTCATGGTGTCTGTATGTGTGTATGTGTCATGGTGTCTGTATGTGTGTGTATATGTGTGTCATGGTGTCTGTGTGTGTGTGTATATGTGTGTCATGGTGTCTGTGTGTGTGTGTATGTGTGTCATGGTGTCTGTATGTGTGTATGTGTCATGGTGTCTGTATGTGTGTATGTGTCATGGTGTCTGTATGTGTGTGTATATGTGTGTCATGGTGTCTGTGTGTGTATATGTGTGTCATGGTGTCTGTATGTGTGTGTGTGTCATGGTGTCTGTATGTGTGTGTCATGGTGTCTGTATGTGTGTGTATATGTGTGTCATGGTGTATTGTGGTCCTTCTGTAGCTCAGTTGGTAGAGCATGGCGCTTGTAACGCCAGGGTAGTGGGTTCGATCCCGGGACCACCCATACGTAGAATGTATGCACACATGACTGTAAGTCGCTTTGGATAAAAGCGTCTGCTAAATGGCATATATATATATTATTATTATTATATATTATATATTATATATATTATTATTATTATATTATCATGGTGTCTGTATGTGTGTATGTGTCATGGTGTCTGTGTGTGTATGTGTCATGGTGTCTGTGTGTGTATGTGTCATGGTGTCTGTGTGTGTATGTGTCATGGTGTCTGTATGTGTGTATGTGTCATGGTGTCTGTATGTGTGTATATGTGTGTCATGGTGTCTGTATGAGTGTGAATTCCAACCCTCCAGTGATCAGGGACCTACTTTCCTCTGCCAGCTGAGCACACTGCATCAGCCGCTGGGCTGAGATTTGCCTCACACCTCGTTAGATACTGAGGCCGAGCTCCCTGCCATCCAGGACCTCATTAGATACTGAAGCCGAGCTCCCTGCCATCCAGGACCTCATTAGATACTGAAGCCGAGCTCCCTGCCATCCAGGACCTCATTAGATACTGAAGCCGAGCTCCCTGCCATCCAGGACCTCGTTAGATACTGAGGCCGAGCTCCCTGCCATCCAGGACCTCGTTAGATACTGAGGCCGAGCTCCCTGCCATCCAGGACCTCGTTAGATACTGAAGCCGAGCTCCCTGCCATCCAGGACCTCGTTAGATACTGAAGCCGAGCTCCCTGCCATCCAGGACCTCGTTAGATACTGAGGCCGAGCTCCCTGCCATCCAGGACCTCGTTAGATACTGAGGCCGAGCTCCCTGCCATCCAGGACCTCGTTAGATACTGAAGCCGAGCTCCCTGCCATCCAGGACCTCGTTAGATACTGAAGCCGAGCTCCCTGCCATCCAGGACCTCGTTAGATACTGAAGCCGAGCTCCCTGCCATCCAGGACCTCGTTAGATACTGAAGCCGAGCTCCCTGCCATCCAGGACCTCGTTAGATACTGAGGCCGAGCTCCCTGCCATCCAGGACCTCGTTAGATACTGAAGCCGAGCTCCCTGCCATCCAGGACCTCGTTAGATACTGAAGCCGAGCTCCCTGCCATCCAGGACCTCGTTAGATACTGAAGCCGAGCTCCCTGCCATCCAGGACCTCGTTAGATACTGAGGCCGAGCTCCCTGCCATCCAGGACCTCGTTAGATACTGAAGCCGAGCTCCCTGCCATCCAGGACCTCGTTAGATACTGAAGCCGAGCTCCCTGCCATCCAGGACCTCGTTAGATACTGAAGCCGAGCTCCCTGCCATCCAGGACCTCGTTAGATACTGAAGCCGAGCTCCCTGCCATCCAGGACCTCGTTAGATACTGAAGCCGAGCTCCCTGCCATCCAGGACCTCGTTAGATACTGAAGCCGAGCTCCCTGCCATCCAGGACCTCGTTAGATACTGAAGCCGAGCTCCCTGCCATCCAGGACCTCGTTAGATACTGAAGCCGAGCTCCCTGCCATCCAGGACCTCGTTAGATACTGAAGCCGAGCTCCCTGCCATCCAGGACCTCGTTAGATACTGAGGCCGAGCTCCCTGCCATCCAGGACCTCGTTAGATACTGAAGCCGAGCTCCCTGCCATCCAGGACCTCGTTAGATACTGAAGCCGAGCTCCCTGCCATCCAGGACCTCGTTAGATACTGAAGCCGAGCTCCCTGCCATCCAGGACCTCGTTAGATACTGAAGCCGAGCTCCCTGCCATCCAGGACCTCGTTAGATACTGAAGCCGAGCTCCCTGCCATCCAGGACCTCGTTAGATACCGAGCTCCCTGCCATCCAGGACCTCGTTAGCTCCTCCCTGCCATCCAGGACCTCGTTAGATACTGAAGCCGAGCTCCCTGCCATCCAGGACCTCGTTAGATACTGAAGCCGAGCTCCCTGCCATCCAGGACCTCGTTAGATACTGAGGCCGAGCTCCCTGCCATCCAGGACCTCGTTAGATACTGAGGCCGAGCTCCCTGCCATCCAGGACCTCGTTAGATACTGAAGCCGAGCTCCCTGCCATCCAGGACCTCGTTAGATACTGAGGCCGAGCTCCCTGCCATCCAGGACCTCGTTAGATACTGAAGCCGAGCTCCCTGCCATCCAGGACCTCGTTAGATACTGAAGCCGAGCTCCCTGCCATCCAGGACCTCGTTAGATACTGAAGCCGAGCTCCCTGCCATCCAGGACCTCGTTAGATACTGAAGCCGAGCTCCCTGCCATCCAGGACCTCGTTAGATACTGAAGCCGAGCTCCCTGCCATCCAGGACCTCGTTAGATACTGAAGCCGAGCTCCCTGCCATCCAGGACCTCATTAGATACTGAAGCCGAGCTCCCTGCCATCCAGGACCTCGTTAGATACTGAAGCCGAGCTCCCTGCCATCCAGGACCTCGTTAGATACTGAAGCCGAGCTCCCTGCCATCCAGGACCTCGTTAGATACTGAAGCCGAGCTCCCTGCCATCCAGGACCTCGTTAGATACTGAAGCCGAGCTCCCTGCCATCCAGGACCTCGTTAGATACTGAAGCCGAGCTCCCTGCCATCCAGGACCTCGTTAGATACTGAAGCCGAGCTCCCTGCCATCCAGGACCTCGTTAGATACTGAAGCCGAGCTCCCTGCCATCCAGGACCTCGTTAGATACTGAAGCCGAGCTCCCTGCCATCCAGGACCTCGTTAGATACTGAAGCCGAGCTCCCTGCCATCCAGGACCTCGTTAGATACTGAAGCCGAGCTCCCTGCCATCCAGGACCTCGTTAGATACTGAAGCCGAGCTCCCTGCCATCCAGGACCTCGTTAGATACTGAAGCCGAGCTCCCTGCCATCCAGGACCTCGTTAGATACTGAAGCCGAGCTCCCTGCCATCCAGGACCTCGTTAGATACTGAAGCCGAGCTCCCTGCCATCCAGGACCTCGTTAGATACTGAAGCCGAGCTCCCTGCCATCCAGGACCTCGTTAGATACTGAAGCCGAGCTCCCTGCCATCCAGGACCTCGTTAGATACTGAAGCCGAGCTCCCTGCCATCCAGGACCTCGTTAGATACTGAAGCCGAGCTCCCTGCCATCCAGGACCTCGTTAGATACTGAAGCCGAGCTCCCTGCCATCCAGGACCTCGTTAGATACTGAAGCCGAGCTCCCTGCCATCCAGGACCTCGTTAGATACTGAAGCCGAGCTCCCTGCCATCCAGGACCTCGTTAGATACTGAAGCCGAGCTCCCTGCCATCCAGGACCTCGTTAGATACTGAAGCCGAGCTCCCTGCCATCCAGGACCTCGTTAGATACTGAAGCCGAGCTCCCTGCCATCCAGGACCTCGTTAGATACTGAAGCCGAGCTCCCTGCCATCCAGGACCTCGTTAGATACTGAAGCCGAGCTCCCTGCCATCCAGGACCTCGTTAGATACTGAAGCCGAGCTCCCTGCCATCCAGGACCTCGTTAGATACTGAAGCCGAGCTCCCTGCCATCCAGGACCTCGTTAGATACTGAAGCCGAGCTCCCTGCCATCCAGGACCTCGTTAGATACTGAAGCCGAGCTCCCTGCCATCCAGGACCTCGTTAGATACTGAAGCCGAGCTCCCTGCCATCCAGGACCTCGTTAGATACTGAAGCCGAGCTCCCTGCCATCCAGGACCTCGTTAGATACTGAAGCCGAGCTCCCTGCCATCCAGGACCTCGTTAGATACTGAAGCCGAGCTCCCTGCCATCCAGGACCTCGTTAGATACTGAAGCCGAGCTCCCTGCCATCCAGGACCTCGTTAGATACTGAAGCCGAGCTCCCTGCCATCCAGGACCTCGTTAGATACTGAAGCCGAGCTCCCTGCCATCCAGGACCTCGTTAGATACTGAAGCCGAGCTCCCTGCCATCCAGGACCTCGTTAGATACTGAAGCCGAGCTCCCTGCCATCCAGGACCTCGTTAGATACTGAAGCCGAGCTCCCTGCCATCCAGGACCTCGTTAGATACTGAAGCCGAGCTCCCTGCCATCCAGGACCTCGTTAGATACTGAAGCCGAGCTCCCTGCCATCCAGGACCTCGTTAGATACTGAAGCCGAGCTCCCTGCCATCCAGGACCTCGTTAGATACTGAAGCCGAGCTCCCTGCCATCCAGGACCTCGTTAGATACTGAAGCCGAGCTCCCTGCCATCCAGGACCTCGTTAGATACTGAAGCCGAGCTCCCTGCCATCCAGGACCTCGTTAGATACTGAAGCCGAGCTCCCTGCCATCCAGGACCTCGTTAGATACTGAAGCCGAGCTCCCTGCCATCCAGGACCTCGTTAGATACTGAGGCCGAGCTCCCTGCCATCCAGGACCTCGTTAGATACTGAAGCCGAGCTCCCTGCCATCCAGGACCTCGTTAGATACTGAGGCCGAGCTCCCTGCCATCCAGGACCTCGTTAGATACTGAAGCCGAGCTCCCTGCCATCCAGGACCTCGTTAGATACTGAGGCCGAGCTCCTGCCATCCAGGACCTCGTTAGATACTGAAGCCGAGCTCCCTGCCATCCAGGACCTCGTTAGATACTGAAGCCGAGCTCCCTGCCATCCAGGACCTCGTTAGATACTGAAGCAGAGCTCCCTGCCATCCAGGACCTCGTTAGATACTGAAGCCGAGCTCCCTGCCATCCAGGACCTCGTTAGATACTGAAGCCGAGCTCCCTGCCATCCAGGACCTCGTTAGATACTGAAGCCGAGCTCCCTGCCATCCAGGACCTCGTTAGATACTGAAGCCGAGCTCCCTGCCATCCAGGACCTCGTTAGATACTGAAGCCGAGCTCCCTGCCATCCAGGACCTCGTTAGATACTGAAGCCGAGCTCCCTGCCATCCAGGACCTCGTTAGATACTGAAGCCGAGCTCCCTGCCATCCAGGACCTCGTTAGATACTGAAGCCGAGCTCCCTGCCATCCAGGACCTCGTTAGATACTGAAGCCGAGCTCCCTGCCATCCAGGACCTCGTTAGATACTGAAGCCGAGCTCCCTGCCATCCAGGACCTCGTTAGATACTGAAGCCGAGCTCCCTGCCATCCAGGACCTCGTTAGATACTGAAGCCGAGCTCCCTGCCATCCAGGACCTCGTTAGATACTGAAGCCGAGCTCCCTGCCATCCAGGACCTCGTTAGATACTGAAGCCGAGCTCCCTGCCATCCAGGACCTCGTTAGATACTGAAGCCGAGCTCCCTGCCATCCAGGACCTCGTTAGATACTGAAGCCGAGCTCCCTGCCATCCAGGACCTCGTTAGATACTGAAGCCGAGCTCCCTGCCATCCAGGACCTCGTTAGATACTGAAGCCGAGCTCCCTGCCATCCAGGACCTCGTTAGATACTGAAGCCGAGCTCCCTGCCATCCAGGACCTCGTTAGATACTGAAGCCGAGCTCCCTGCCATCCAGGACCTCGTTAGATACTGAAGCCGAGCTCCCTGCCATCCAGGACCTCGTTAGATACTGAAGCCGAGCTCCCTGCCATCCAGGACCTCGTTAGATACTGAAGCCGAGCTCCCTGCCATCCAGGACCTCGTTAGATACTGAAGCCGAGCTCCCTGCCATCCAGGACCTCGTTAGATACTGAAGCCGAGCTCCCTGCCATCCAGGACCTCGTTAGATACTGAAGCCGAGCTCCCTGCCATCCAGGACCTCGTTAGATACTGAAGCCGAGCTCCCTGCCATCCAGGACCTCGTTAGATACTGAAGCCGAGCTCCCTGCCATCCAGGACCTCGTTAGATACTGAAGCCGAGCTCCCTGCCATCCAGGACCTCGTTAGATACTGAAGCCGAGCTCCCTGCCATCCAGGACCTCGTTAGATACTGAAGCCGAGCTCCCTGCCATCCAGGACCTCGTTAGATACTGAAGCCGAGCTCCCTGCCATCCAGGACCTCGTTAGATACTGAAGCCGAGCTCCCTGCCATCCAGGACCTCGTTAGATACTGAAGCCGAGCTCCCTGCCATCCAGGACCTCGTTAGATACTGAAGCCGAGCTCCCTGCCATCCAGGACCTCGTTAGATACTGAAGCCGAGCTCCCTGCCATCCAGGACCTCGTTAGATACTGAAGCCGAGCTCCCTGCCATCCAGGACCTCGTTAGATACTGAAGCCGAGCTCCCTGCCATCCAGGACCTCGTTAGATACTGAAGCCGAGCTCCCTGCCATCCAGGACCTCGTTAGATACTGAAGCCGAGCTCCCTGCCATCCAGGACCTCGTTAGATACTGAAGCCGAGCTCCCTGCCATCCAGGACCTCGTTAGATACTGAAGCCGAGCTCCCTGCCATCCAGGA
The DNA here is from genome assembly GCF_023373465.1 of Oncorhynchus keta. Lineage (NCBI taxonomy): Eukaryota > Metazoa > Chordata > Actinopteri > Salmoniformes > Salmonidae > Oncorhynchus > Oncorhynchus keta. Next base: position 208,041 of record NW_026290923.1, on the reverse strand, counting down.
CCTCGTTAGATACTGAAGCCGAGCTCCCTGCCATCCAGGACCTCGTTAGATACTGAAGCCGAGCTCCCTGCCATCCAGGACCTCGTTAGATACTGAAGCCGAGCTCCCTGCCATCCAGGACCTCGTTAGATACTGAAGCCGAGCTCCCTGCCATCCAGGACCTCGTTAGATACTGAAGCCGAGCTCCCTGCCACCCAGGACCTCGTTAGATACTGAAGCCGAGCTCCCTGCCATCCAGGACCTCGTTAGATACTGAAGCCGAGCTCCCTGCCATCCAGGACCTCGTTAGATACTGAAGCCGAGCTCCCTGCCATCCAGGACCTCGTTAGATACTGAAGCCGAGCTCCCTGCCATCCAGGACCTCGTTAGATACTGAAGCCGAGCTCCCTGCCATCCAGGACCTCGTTAGATACTGAAGCCGAGCTCCCTGCCATCCAGGACCTCGTTAGATACTGAGGCCGAGCTCCCTGCCATCCAGGACCTCGTTAGATACTGAGGCCGAGCTCCCTGCCATCCAGGACCTCGTTAGATACTGAAGCCGAGCTCCCTGCCATCCAGGACCTCGTTAGATACTGAAGCCGAGCTCCCTGCCATCCAGGACCTCGTTAGATACTGAAGCCGAGCTCCCTGCCATCCAGGACCTCGTTAGATACTGAGGCCGAGCTCCCTGCCATCCAGGACCTCGTTAGATACTGAGGCCGAGCTCCCTGCCATCCAGGACCTCGTTAGATACTGAGGCCGAGCTCCCTGCCATCCAGGACCTCGTTAGATACTGAAGCCGAGCTCCCTGCCATCCAGGACCTTCGAAGACCGTTCACTCTGCTCCCGTCCAGCAAATGATACCTGAGCATTAAGACTGTTAAATAGTTAATTTAGTTGTTAATTCATGTTTACCCGGACAATCTGCACTGACCCTACTTTACAGTGCATGCAGGTAGCCTAGTGGTTAGAGCATTGGACTAATAACTGAAAGGTTGCTAGATCGAATCCCCGAGCTGATAAGGTAAAGACCATGCATTCGGAAAGTATTCAGACCCCTTGACTTTTTCTACATTTATTACTATAATACTCCCTCTATATTTATATTTACCTTACAGACCTATTCTAAAATGGATTAAATTATTGTTTTCCCTCATCAACCTACACACAATATCCCATAATGACAAAACAAAAAACGTTTTTTAGAATTCTTTGGCAAATGTATTAAAAATAATAAACTGAAATCACATTTACATAAGTATTCAGACCCGTTGCTATGATACTGTACATTGAGCTCAGGTGCATCCTTGCTTCCATTTGATCATCCTTGAAATGTTTCTGCAACTTGATTGTAGAAACATGTTATTTGATTTTGATTTGAGGGGACCAGGAATCACTAATGAGAGTGAGAAGAGGCTACTGCCTCAGCCTGCTACATTGTAAATGAATGACCACTGCAGTTGGGATTCAACTATATAAAAACCTTTATTGATTAATTTGTTCTTTTCAACTTCATCTGCCAGCGACATTGTATTAACATCTGAACAACAGTCATCAACAAGATTTTCTTATCACCTTTTTATCACGTTGGTAAATTGTCTTTATTGTGTTTCGTCTGTATTATAAATAATTCAAGAGTTCATGAGGACAGAATCTCCTTTCAGAGGGCGGGGCCGGGGAGAGAGAACGGGGCGGGTCTAACGCTACGGGCTCCCAGTCTGATTGGATAAACGCCATGTGGGCGGATGTAGAGGTGACGTGACCTACAGAAGGGATTATTTTGTTTATGTCGCCTAATCTGCTCTGTCTGCTGTCGACGACGACAACACGGTGGAAGACTTTGGGAAGTACTAGCTACTAATGTTTTACCTACCGACGGCTGGCCATAGTGTAGTCGCCGGGGCGCAGAGAACCCGTGTGTGTGTGTTGCGCAGGCTGCGGATTGTGTGTGAGTGAGGGCGAGGATGAGGAGGGTGATGATGCTAGCAGGATGATGAAGAAGCAGTGTCGTGGTGGATGACAACAAGCTGAGAGAGACAGACCAGATGGGGCGGACGCCAGTAAAGCCAGCAAGGTGAAATAGCAGGACTCTTCCTCTCTCTCAGGTAGTGGGCGACAGGTATACCGCGGGGGGGTCCTTGACGCTGAAACTTCACTGACCATGACTGCATCAGCATCAGTGAGAGTTGTTGGGGTTTAATTTATTAATTAAACATAAGACACCAGCTCATATAGTTAGCTACTCATACTGTTTCACTCTCAGTGCATGAGATCAGGGCACATATACACAAAGCATCACACAGTAGAGTGCTGATCTAGGATCTGTCCATGTAATCTTATAATATTATCATATGTTACATTATTGCAATATGTAGTATATTAACTAGGGGTGTTATTTAGGGTGGCAGGTAGCCTAGTGGTTAGAGCATTGGACGAGTAACTGAAAGGTTGCTAGATCGGATCCCCGAGCTGATAAGGTAAAGATCTGTCCTTCTGCCCCTGAACAGGCAGTTAACCCACTGTTCCCAGGCCATCATTGAAAATAAGAATGTATTCTTAACTGACTTGCCTGGTTAAATGAAAATGTAAAATAAATAAAAAAAGATGTAGCCTTCCCAGTAATAGTGTGATAATAACTACAGTGCAGTATGTGGCCTGGTCATGTTGTTCTGAATGGATGATGGCTCTGTTCTCTACAGATGATAATACTCACATCATGAATGAACATACAACTGTAATGTTGGGACGTTTTAACGGCAGATAGAACGCTTAGCCTACATTAATCTGCTGTGCTCTCTCCTATCGATCTATCTGTGTGTATATATATATATATATATATATATGTGTGTATATATGTATGTATATGTTTATGTATGTATGTATATATGTGTGTATATATGTATGTATATGTTTATGTATGTATGTATATATGTATGTATATATGTGTGTATATATGTATGTATATGTTTATGTATGTATGTATATATGTATGTATATATGTGTGTATATATGTATGTATATGTTTATGTATGTATGTATATATGTGTGTATATATGTATGTATATGTTTATGTATGTATGTATGTATGTATACACACTACCGTTCAAAAATGTCACTTAGAAATGTCTTTTTTTTTAAACAAAAAGCACATTTTTGTCCATTAAAATAACATCAATTTGGTCAGAAATAAGTGTACACATTGCTAATGTTGTAAATGACTACTGTAGCTGGAAACGGCTGATTTTTAATGTAATATCTACATAGGCGTACAGAGGCCCATTATCAGCAACCATCACTCCTGTGTTCCAATGGAACGTTGTGTTATCAAATATAAAGTTTATCATTTGAAAACGCTAATTGATCATTAGAAAACCCATTTGCAATTATGTTAGCACAGCTGTAAACTGTTGTCCTGATTAAAGAAGCAATAAAACCTGCCTTCTTTAGACTAATTGAGTATCTGGAGCATCGGCGGGTTCGATTACAGGTTCGAAGAACACCGACACCGAACAGAGGAACTCTGCCTAGAAGGCCAGCATCCCGGAGTCGCCTCTTCACTGTTGAAGTTGAGACTGAACAGAGGAACTCTGCCTAGAAGGCCAGCATCCCGGAGTCACCTCTTCACTGTTGATGTTGAGACTGAACAGAGGAACTCTACCTAGAAGGCCAGCATCCCGGAGTCGCCTCTTCACTGTTGATGTTGAGACTGGACAGAGGAACTCTACCTAGAAGGCCGGCATCCCGGAGTCGCCTCTTCACTGTTGATGTTGAGACTGGTGTTTTGCGGGTTTAATGAAGCTGTCTACTGGGATTTTCCTGTGTTTTATATATTATATTATTTATATATATTATTTATATTTTCAGGCTTTTCAAACAGCTCTTACAATAAATGGCATATTCATAATTTCTGCCTGTTTTGGTGGGATGGAGTTTTGCCTGGTGATATCAAATTAGTTAATAAACCAATAATTGTAATTTATTTTTATTTAACTTGGCAAGTAAGTTAAGAACAAATTCTTATTTACAATGACCGCCTACCTCGGCCAAACCCTAACCCGCATGACGCAGGGCCAATTGTTTGCCGCCCTAAGGGACTCCCAATCACGGCCGGTTGTGATACAGACTGGAATTGAACCAGGGTCTGTAGTGATGCCTCTAGCACTGAGATGCAGTGCCTTAGGCTGCTGTGCCACTCGGGAGCCCAATAAGAAATTTCTCTGCCAATAACAGGTACTTTTCGTTTTTAGATTACTTCCAGACAGTCCTGGAAAAATTATTGCTTGAGAAATTGCTCTTTGCTATTAAAAGTTAGGGGGAAAAACGTTTTGGTGATTTCTGGTAGGCCTACAGTGGCTTGTGAAAGTATTCACCCCCTTGGCATTTTTCCTATTTTGTTGCCTTACAACCTGGAATTAAAATACATTTTTTGGGGGGGGTTGTATCAGTTGATTTACACAACATACCTACCACTTTGAAAATGCAAAATATTTTTTGGTGTGAAACAAACAAGAAATGAGACCAAAAAAAACAGAAAACTTGAGCGTGCATAACTATTCACCCCCCCAAAAGTCAATACTTTGTAGAGCCACCTTTTTGCAGCAATTACAGCTGCAAGTCTCTTGGGATATGTCTCTATAAGCTTGGCACATCTAGCCATTGGGAATTTTCCAATTCTTCAAAGGCAAAACTGCTCCAGCTCCTTCAAGTTGGATGGGTTCCGTTGGTGTACAGCGATCTTTAAGTCATACCACAGATTCTCAATTGGATTGAGATCTGGGCTTTGACTAGGCCATTCCAATACATTTAAATGTTTCCTCTCTTGTACAGCTTAAAGTGGTCCTATGTATAGATATTCCAATCAAACAGCAAGCAATGCAGGTGTAGAAGCACTGTGGCTAGGGAAAACTCCCTAGAAAGGCCAAAACCTAGGAAGAAACCCAGAGAGGAACCAGGCTATGAGGGGTGGCCAGTCCTCTTCTGGCTGTGCCGGGTGGAGATTATAACAGAACATGGCCAAGATGTTCAAACGTTCATAAATGACCAGCAGGGTCATGTAGGCTGCAATTTGGGCTGCACTTTTTCAGGCTGGTAACTCTATTTGAAGAAACTTTAAAAGTTCTTGAAATGTTACTGACCTTCATGTCTTAAACTAATGGACTGTCGTTTCTCTTTGCTTATTTGAGCTGTTCTCGCCATAATATGGACTTGGTCTTTTACCAAGTAGGGTTATCTACTGTATACCACCCCTACCTTGTCACAACACAACTGATTGGCTCAAACGCATTAAGAAGTAAATCAATTCCACAAATTAACCAAGACTGTGGAAAGCTGTCATCAAGGCAAAGGGTGGCTACTTTGAAGAATCTCAAATATAAAATACATTCTGATTTGTTTAACACTTTTTTGGTTACTACATGACTCCATATTTGTTATTTCATAGTTTTGATGTCTCCAGTATTTTTCTACAATAGGTGTTATTATGAAACGTTTGACCGGTAGTGGTCATGTTACAGTTAATTTGTACCTTATTAACCTTATTAACTGCACACCAAAAACCCTGTT
>NW_026290923.1:162500-197500 GCF_023373465.1 Oncorhynchus keta | reverse complement strand
GCGACTAGGCCAACAGCGACTAGGCAACAGCGACTAGGCAACAGCGACTAGGCAACAGCGACTAGGCCACAGCGACAGCCACAGCGACTAGGCAACAGCGACTAGGCCACAGCCACAGCGACTAGGCAACAGCGACTAGGCAACAGCGACTAGGCCACAGCGACTAGGCCACAGCGACTAGGCAACAGCGACAGCGACTAGGCAACAGCGACTAGGCCACAGCGACTAGGCAACAGGCTAGCAACAGCGACTGGCAACAGCGACTAGGCCACAGCGACTAGGCCAGGCCACAGCGACTAGGCAACAGCGACTAGGCCACAGCGACTAGGCAACAGCGACTAGGCAACAGCGACTAGGCCACAGCGACTAGGCCACAGCGACTAGGCAACAGCGACTAGGCCACAGCGACTAGGCAACAGCGACTAGGCAACAGCGACTAGGCAACAGCGACTAGGCCACAGCGACTAGGCAACAGCGACTAGGCAACAGCGACTAGGCAACAGCGACTAGGCCACAGCGACTAGGCAACAGCGACTAGGCAACAGCGACTAGGCAACAGCGACTAGGCCACAGCACAGCGACTAGGCACTAGGCAGCGACTAGGCCACAGCGACTAGGCAACAGCGACTAGGCTAGGCCACAGCGACTAGGCCACAGCGACTAGGCAACAGCGACTAGGCAACAGCGACTAGGCCACAGCGACTAGGCCACAGCGACTAGGCAACAGCGACTAGGCAACAGCGACTAGGCAACAGCGACTAGGCCACAGCGACTAGGCAACAGCGACTAGGCAACAGCGACTAGGCAACAGCGACTAGGCAACAGCGACTAGGCAACAGCGACTAGGCCACAGCGACTAGGCAACAGCGACTAGGCAACAGCGACTAGGCAACAGCGACTAGGCAACAGCGACTAGGCCACAGCGACTAGGCCACAGCGACTAGGCCACAGCGACTAGGCAACAGCGACTAGGCAACAGCGACTAGGCAACAGCGACTAGGCCACAGCGACTAGGCAACAGCGACTAGGCAACAGCGACTAGGCAACAGCGACTAGGCCACAGCGACTAGGCCACAGCGACTAGGCCACAGCGACTAGGCAACAGCGACTAGGCAACAGCGACTAGGCAACAGCGACTAGGCAACAGCGACTAGGCAACAGCGACTAGGCCACAGGGACTAGGCAACAGCGACTAGGCAACAGCGACTAGGCAACAGCGACTAGGCAACAGCGACTAGGCAACAGCGACTAGGCCACAGGGACTAGGCAACAGCGACTAGGCAACAGCGACTAGGCCACAGCGACTAGGCCACAGCGACTAGGCAACAGGGGCAGAACGACACATTTTTACCTTGTCAGCTCGTGGATTCGAATCAGTAACCTTTCAGTTATTGGCCCAACGCTCTAACCACTAGACTCTAACCACGAGGCTACCTGCCACCCCACAAGGTTAACCACTAGACTCTAACCACTAGGCTCTAACCTCTAGGCTCTAACCACACGGCTCTAACCACTAGACTCTAACCACTAGGCTACCTGCTGCACCACTAGGCTAACCGCTAGACTCTAACCACTAGGCTCTAACCACTAGACTCTATCCACTAGGCTCTAACCACTAGACTCTATCCACTAGGCTCTAACCACTAGACTCTAACCACTAGACTCTATCCACTAGGCTCTAACCACTACATTTACATTTACATTACATTTAAGTCATTTACCAGACGCTCTTATCCAGAGCGACTTACAAATTGGTGCATTCACCTTATGACATCCAGTAGAACAGTCACTTTACAATAGTGCATCTAAATCTTAAAGGGGGGGTGAGAAGGATTACTTATCCTATCCTAGGTATTCCTTAAAGAGGTGGGGTTTCAGGTGTCTCCGGAAGGTGGTGATTGACTCCGCTGTCCTGGCGTCGTGAGGGAGTTTGTTCCACCATTGGGGGGCCAGAGCAGCGAACAGTTTTGACTGGGCTGAGCGGGAAATGTACTTCCTCAGTGGTAGGGAGGCGAGCAGGCCAGAGGTGGATGAACGCAGTGCCCTTGTTTGGGTGTAGGGCCTGATCAGAGCCTGGAGGTACTGAGGTGCCGTTCCCTCACAGCTCCGTAGGCGAGCACCATGGTCTTGTAGCGGATGCGAGCTTCAACTGGAAGCCAGTGGAGAGAGCGGAGGAGCGGGGTGACGTGAGAGAACTTGGGAAGGTTGAACACCAGACGGGCTGCGGCGTTCTGGATGAGTTGTAGGGGTTTAATGGCACAGGCAGGGAGCCCAGCCAACAGCGAGTTGCAGTAATCCAGACGGGAGATGACAAGTGCCTGGATTAGGACCTGCGCCGCTTCCTGTGTGAGGCAGGGTCGTACTCTGCGGATGTTGTAGAGCATGAACCTACAGGAACGGGCCACCGCCTTGATGTTGGTTGAGAACGACAGGGTGTTGTCCAGGATCACGCCAAGGTTCTTAGCGCTCTGGGAGGAGGACACAATGGAGTTGTCAACCGTGATGGCGAGATCATGGAACGGGCAGTCCTTCCCCGGGAGGAAGAGCAGCTCCGTCTTGCCGAGGTTCAGCTTGAGGTGGTGATCCGTCATCCACACTGATATGTCTGCCAGACATGCAGAGATGCGATTTGCCACCTGGTCATCAGAAGGGGGAAAGGAGAAGATTAATTGTGTGTCATCTGCATAGCAATGATAGGAGAGACCATGTGAGGTTATGACAGAGCCAAGTGACTTGGTGTATAGCGAGAATAGGAGAGGGCCTAGAACAGAGCGCGTGGTGAGGAGACAGATTCTCGCCACGCCACCTGGTAGGAGCGACCTGTCAGGTAGGACGCAATCCAAGCGTGGGCCGCGCCGGAGATGCCCAACTCGGAGAGGGTGGAGAGGAGGATCTGATGGTTCACAGTATCGAAGGCAGCCGATAGGTCTAGAAGGATGAGAGCAGAGGAGAGAGAGTGAGCTTTAGCAGTGCGGAGCGCCTCCGTGATACAGAGAAGAGCAGTCTCAGTTGAATGACTAATCTTGAAACCTGACTGATTTGGATCAAGAAGGTCATTCAGAGAGAGATAGCGGGAGAGCTGGCCAAGGACGGCACGTTCAAGAGTTTTGGAGAGAAAAGAAAGAAGGGATACTGGTCTGTAGTTGTTGACATCGGAGGGATCGAGTGTAGGTTTTTTCAGAAGGGGTGCAACTCTCGCTCTCTTGAAGACGGAAGGGACGTAGCCAGCGGTCAGGGATGAGTTGATGAGTGAGGTGAGGTAAGGGAGAAGGTCTCCGGAAATGGTCTGGAGAAGAGAGGAGGGGATAGGGTCAAGCGGGCAGGTTGTTGGGCGGCCGGCCGTCACAAGACGCGAGATTTCATCTGGAGAGAGAGGGAGAAAGAGGTCAGAGCACAGGGTAGGGCAGTGTGAGCAGAACCAGCGGTGCCGTTTGACTTAGCAAACGAGGATCGGATGTCGTCGACCTTCTTTTCAAAATGGTTGACGAAGTCATCTGCAGAGAGGGAGGAGGGGGGGGAGGGGGAGGAGGATTCAGGAGGGAGGAGAAGGTGGCAAAGAGCTTCCTAGGGTTAGAGGCAGATGCTTGGAATTTAGAGTGGTAGAAAATGGCTTTAGCAGCAGAGACAGAGGAGGAAAATGTAGAGAGGAGGGAGTGAAAGGATGCCAGGTCCGCAGGGAGGCGAGTTTTCCTCCATTTCCGCTCGGCTGCCCGGAGCCCTGTTCTGTGAGCTCGCAATGAGTCGTCGAGCCACGGGCCGGGAGGGGAGGACCGAGCCGGCCTGGAGGATAGGGGACATAGAGAGTCAAAGGATGCAGAAAGGGAGGAGAGGAGGGTTGAGGAGGCAGAATCAGGAGATAGGTTGGAGAAGGTTTGAGCAGAGGGAAGAGATGAGGATGGAAGAGGAGAGAGTAGCGGGGGAGAGAGAGCGAAGGTTGGGACGGCGCGATACCATCTGAGTAGGGGCAGTGTGGGAGGTGTTGGATGAGAGCGAGAGGGAAAAGGATACAAGGTAGTGGTCGGAGACTTGGAGGGGAGTTGCAATGAGGTTAGTGGAAGAACAGCATCTAGTAAAGATGAGGTCGAGCGTATTGCCTGCCTTGTGAGTAGGGGGGGAAGGTGAGAGGGTGAGGTCAAAAGAGGAGAGGAGTGGAAAAAAGTAGGCAGAGAGGAATGAGTCAAAGGTAGACGTGGGGAGGTTAAAGTCGCCCAGCACTGTGAGAGGTGAGCCGTCCTCAGGAAAGGAGCTTATCAAGGCATCAAGCTCATTGATGAACTCTCCGAGGGAACCTGGAGGGCGATAAATGATAAGGATGTTTAGCTTGAAAGGGCTGGTAACTGTGACAGCATGGAATTCAACGGAGGCGATAGACAGATGGGTAAGGGGAGAAAGAGAGAATGACCACTTGGGAGAGATGAGGATCCCGGTGCCACCACCCCGCTAACCAGAAGCTCTCGGGGTGTGCGAGAACACGTGGGCGGACGAAGAGAGAGCAGTAGGAGTAGCAGTGTTGTCTGTGGTGATCCATGTTTCCGTCAGTGCCAAGAAGTCGAGGGACTGGAGGGAGGCATAGGCTGAGATGAACTCTGCCTTGTTGGCCGCAGATCGGCAGTTCCAGAGGCTACCGGAGACCTGGAACTCCACGTGGGTCGTGCGCGCTGGGACCACCAGATTAGGGTGGCCGCGGCCACGCGGTGTGGAGCGTTTGTATGGTCTGTGCAGAGAGGAGAGAACAGGGATAGACAGACACATAGTTGACAGGCTACAGAAGAGGCTACGCTAATGCAAAGGAGATTGGCATGACAAGTGGACTACACGTCTCGAATGTTCAGAAAGTTAAGCTTACGTAGCAAGAGTCTTATTGACTAAAATGATTAAAAATGATTAGACTCTATCCACTAGGCTCTAACCACGAGGCTCTAACCACTAGGCTCTAACCACTAGGCTCTAACCACGAGGCTCTAGCCCCGTTGGAAAATCGAAATGGACTGTTTGAAAAGGTAAATCACATGTTTATTGAGCGTACCCCCGACGAGATTGCACCCCAGTTTGAGAATAGCTGGCGAAGATCATAACAATCATTGTGCTGTTTTATCTTATTTCAAGATGGCGGCCGGGCAGCTCAGCTGAGCGTGTTGTGTCACACGGTTTGTTTATTTCAATTTATTTATTTTTATTACTTAGAAAAACTGTTATTAAGCTGCGAGTGGTGTCATTAAACACCAGGTAAAACACTACAAGATCAGAGCGTGTTTTCTACGCGAGGAGACAGTGGTGCCCTCCATTCAAACCGAGAGAGGATACATCTGCGCTGTGACTGACTGTCTAGACACATTGGGCCGACTAGCCGTGAATACTTCTCCATGTTCAGGTTTTTAATCTGTCGATTTACCGGAGTCTTCTGACTCCTCTCCTGCCTTGTTGTGCTGTGTGGTGGAAGCCGGAGTTCGGTATCTGCGCTGTGACCTAACGTCTAGATGCGTTGCGTTTGCCAGCCCAGGATACCCCCGTTGGGTGGACTCGCCATTGGTGAATGGCCGGTTTGTTGGGCCTGTTGCTACCTCACTGTGCGGTAGCTTACTGCAAGGCGACTGAGCGCATTGACCAGACCCACACACTGGGCACATTGGACCACACCCACATTGACACTGGGCACATTGACCAGACCCACACACTGGGCACATTGACCAGACCCACACACTGGGCACATTGACCAGACCCACACACTGGGCACATTGACCAGACCCACACACTGGGCACATTGACCAGACCCACACACTGGGCACATTGACCAGACTCACACACTGGGCACATTGACCAGACCCACACACTGGGCACATTGACCAGACCCACACACTGGGCACATTGACCAGACCCACACACTGGGCACATTGACCAGACCCACACACTGGGCACATTGACCAGACCCACACACTGGGCACATTGACCAGACCCACACTGGGGCACATTGACCAGACCCACACACTGGGCACATTGACCAGACCCACACACTGGGCACATTGACCAGACCCACACACTGGGCACATTGACCAGACCCACACACTGGGCACATTGACCAGACCCACACACTGGGCACATTGACCAGACCCACACACTGGGCACATTGACCAGACCCAACACTGGGCACATTGACACTGGGCACATTGACCAGACCCACACACTGGGCACATTGACCAGACCCACACACTGGGCACATTGACCAGACCCACACACTGGGCACATTGACCAGACCCACACACACTGGGCACATTGACCAGACCCACACACTGGGCACATTGACCAGACCCAGACACACACTGGGCACATTGACCAGACCCACACACTGGGCACATTGACCAGACCCACACACTGGGCACATTGACCAGACCCACACACTGGGCACATTGACCAGACCCACACACTGGGCACATTGACCAGACCCACACACTGGGCACATTGACCAGACCCACACACTGGGCACATTGACCAGACCCACACACTGGGCACATTGACCAGACTCACACACTGGGCACATTGACCAGACCCACACACTGGGCACATTGACCAGACCCACACACTGGGCACATTGACCAGACCCACACACTGGGCACATTGACCAGACCCACACACTGGGCACATTGACCAGACCCACACACTGGGCACATTGACCAGACCCACACACTGGGCACATTGACCAGACCCACACACTGGGCACATTGACCAGACACACTGGGCACATTGACCAGACCCACACACTGGGCACATTGACCAGACCCACACACTGGGCACATTGACCAGCCCACACACTGGGCACATTGACCAGACCAGACCCACACACTGGGCACATTGACCAGACCCACACACTGGGCACATTGACCAGACCCACACACTGGGCACATTGACCAGACCCACACACTGGGCACATTGACCAGACCCACACACTGGGCACATTGACCAGACCCACACACTGGGCACATTGACCAGACCCACACACATGGACCCACACACTGGGCACATTGACCAGACCCACACACTGGGCACATTGACCAGACCCACACACTGGGCACATTGACCAGACCCACACACTGGGCACATTGACCAGACCCACACACTGGGCACATTGACCAGGGCACCCCCACACACTGGGCACATTGACCAGACCCACACACTGGGCACATTGACCAGACCCACACACACTGGGCACATTGACCAGACCCACACACTGGGCACATTGACCAGACCCACACTGGGCACATTGACCAGACCCACACACTGGGCACATTGACCAGACCCACACAGACCCACACACTGGCACATTGACCAGACCCACACACTGGGCACATTGACCAGACCCACACACTGGGCACATTGACCAGACCCACACACTGGGCACATTGACCAGACCCACACACTGGGCACATTGACCAGACCCACACACTGGGCACATTGACCAGACCCACACACTGGGCACATTGACCAGACCCACACACTGGGCACATTGACCACACACTGGGCACATTGACCAGACCCATGGGCACATTGACCAGACCCACACACTGGGCACATTGACCAAACCCACACACTGGGCACATTGACCAGACCCACTGGGCACATTGACCAGACCCACACACTGGTCACATTGACCAGACCCACACACTGGGCACATTGACCAGACCCACACACTGGGCACATTGACAGACCCACACACTGGGCACATTGATCAGACCCACACACTGGGCCTTGATCAGACCCACACACTGGGCACATTGACCAGCCCACACACTTGACCAGACACTGTTGACCATGACCCTGCACTTGGGCACACTTGACCAGACCCACACTGTGGGCCTTGACCAGACCCAACACTGTTGACCATGCCCACTGTTGGCACTTGATCAGACCCACACACTGTTTGACCAGACCCACACTGGGCACATTGACCACACACTGGGACCACACACTGGGCACATTGACCAGACCCACACACTGGGCACATTGACCAGACCCTGCTGTTGGCCTTCAGACCCACACACTGGGCACATTGACCAGACCCACACTGGGCACATTGACCTTCTGACCCACACACTGGGCACATTGACCAGACCCTGCACACCACTGCACATTGACCAGACCCAAATACTGTTGGTATTTTCTACACCCTGACTGTTGACCACACACTGGGCACATGACCAGACCCACACTGGGGCACCAAATGTTGACCAGACTTCACACACTGTTGACCAGACACACTGGGCTGTTGACCAGACCCACACACTGGGCACATTGACCAGACCCAACACTGGGCACATTGACCACCAGACACCAACAGAAAGCTGAATGGCACTGGGCTGTTGACCAGACCCACACACTGTTGGCCACACCCTGCTGTTGACCCACACACTGGCCTTGACCAGACCCACTGTTGACCATGCCCTGGGTTGGCCACACCCTGCTGTGGACACACACTGTTGACCATGCCCTGCTGTTGGCCACACCCTGCTGTTGACCACACCTGTTGTTGACCTTTGGCCTTCAACACTGGTGACCACATCTGTTGTTGACCTTCAACACTGTTAACATTGACCACACCCTGCTGTTGGCCATTGCTGTTGACCCACACACTGGGCACATTGACCAGACACACACTGGGCACATTGTTGACCATGCCCTGCTGTTGGCCTTCAACACCAGACCCACACACTGTTGACCAGACATGCCCTGCTGTTGGCCTTCACACACTGGGCACATTGACCAGACCCTGCACTGTTGACCAGACACCACACCACTGCTGTTGACCATGCACCTGCTGTTGACCACACCCTTGTTGACCACACCCTGCTGTTGGCCATTCAACACTGTTGACCCACCCTGCTGTTGACCACAACACTGCCATGCCCTGCTGTGATTCAGACAGGACAGCTGTGAACTGTGTTTCCACACAGCTGAACTGGCCTTCAACACTGTTGACCATGCCCTGCTGTTGGCCAGAGGCCATTCAACACTGTTGACCATGCCCTAAATGCTGTTGACCAATGCCCTGCTGTTGAATCAACACTGTTGACCATGCCCTGCTGTTGGCCAACTAACACTGCCCCCAGCGCTGTTGGCCTTCAACACTGTTGACCATGCCCTGCTGTTGGCCTTCAACACTGTTGACCATGCCCTGCTGTTGACCATGCCCTGCTGTTGACCATACCCTGCTGTTGACCATGCCCTGCTGTTGGCCTTCAACACTGTTGACCATGCCCTGCTGTTGGCCTTCAACACTGTTGACCATGCCCTGCTGTTGGCCTTCAACACTGTTGACCATGCCCTGCTGTTGGCCTTGGACACTGTTGACCATGCCCTGCTGTTGGCCTTGGACACTGTTGACCATGCCCTGCTGTTGGCCTTGGACACTGTTAACCATGCCCTGCTGTTGGGCCTTGGAAACTGTTGACCATGCCCTGCTGTTGGCCTTGGACACTGTTGACCCTGCCCTGCTGTTGGCCTTCAACACTGTTAACCATGCCCTGCTGTTGGCCTTGGACACTGTTGACCATGCCCTGCTGTTGGGCCTTGGAAACTGTTGACCATGCCCTGCTGTTGGCCTTGGACACTGTTGACCATGCCCTGCTGTTGGGCCTTGGAAACTGTTGACCATGCCCTGCTGTTGGGCCTTGGAAACTGTTGACCATGCCCTGCTGTTGGGCCTTGGAAACTGTTGACCATGCCCTGCTGTTGGGCCTTGGAAACTGTTGACCATGCCCTGCTGTTGGCCTTCAACACTGTTGACCATGCCCTGCTGTTGGCCTTGGACACTGCTGACCATACCCTGCTGTTGGGCCATGGAAACTGTTGACCATGCCCTGCTGTTGGCCTTGGACACTGTTGACCATGCCCTGCTGTTAACCATGCCCTGCTGTTGGCCTTCAACACTGTTAACCATGCCCTGCTGTTGGCCTTCAACACTGTTGACCATGCCCTGCTGTGGCCTTCAACACTGTTGACCATACCCTGCTGTTGGCCTTGGACACTGTTGACCACACCCTGCTGTGGCCTTCAACACTGTTGACCATACCCTGCTGTTGGCCTTGGACACTGTTGACCATGCCCTGTTGTTGGCCTTCAACACTGTTGACCACGCTCTGCTGTTGGCCTTCAACACTGTTGACCATGCTCTGTTGTTGGCCTTCAACACTGTTCACCATGCTCTGTTGTTGGCCTTCAACACTGTTGACCATGCTCTGTTGTTGGCCTTCAACACTGTTGACCATGCCCTGTTGTTGGCCTTCAACACTGTTGACCATGCTCTGTTGTTGGCCTTCAACACTGTTGACCATGCTCTGTTGTTGACCTTCAACACTGTTGACCATGCTCTGTTGTTGGCCTTCAACACTGTTGACCATGCCCTGTTGTTGGCCTTCAACACTGTTGACCATGCCCTGCTATTGGCCTTCAACACTGTTGACCATGCTCTGTTGTTGGCCTTCAACACTGTTGACCATGCTCTGCTGTTGGCCTTCAACACTGTTGACCATGCTCTGCTGTTGACCATGCCCTGTTGTTGGCCTTCAACACTGTTGACCATGCCCTGTTGTTGGCCTTCAACACTGTTGACCATGCTCTGCTGTTGGCCTTCAACACTGTTGACCATGCTCTGCTGTTGACCATGCCCTGTTGTTGGCCTTCAACACTGTTGACCATGCCCTGTTGTTGGCCTTCAACACTGTTGACCATGCCCTGTTGTTGGCCTTCAACACTGTTGACCATGCTCTGCTGTTGGCCTTCAACACTGTTGACCATGCTCTGCTGTTGACCATGCCCTGTTGTTGGTCTTCAACACTGTTGACCATGCTCTGCTGTTGACCATGCCCTGTTGTTGGTCTTCAACACTGTTGACCATGCTCTGTTGTTGGCCTTCAACACTGTTGACCATGCCCTGTTGTTGGCCTTCAACACTGTTGACCATGCCCTGTTGTTGGCCTTCAACACTGTTGACCATGCCCTGTTGTTGGCCTTCAACACTGTTGACCATGCCCTGTTGTTGGCCTTCAACACTGTTGACCATGCCCTGTTGTTGGCCTTCAACACTGTTGACCATGCCCTGTTGTTGGCCTTCAACACTGTTGACCATGCCCTGTTGTTGTATAAACTAAAAAAGGTTGGTTTAAATGTTGATGGGTTGGATTGGTTCCAGAACTACCTGTCTGACAGAACACAGTGTGTAGCTCAGGAGTTTACAAGGCTTACAAAAGGAGTTCCCCAGGGCTCAATTTTAGGTCCAATCCTTTTTACACCGTATATAAATGATAAAGGGAAGACTGTCGACTCTGCAAATCTCCATCTGTATGCCGATGACACAATTATTGATTCTAGAGCATCTAATATTGATAAGGCTTTTCAGGACTTACAGTTGGCCTTCAACACTGTTGACCATGCCCTGCTGTTGGCCTTCAACACTGTTGACCATGCCCTGCTGTTGACCATGCCCTGCTGTTGGCCTTCAACACTGTTGACCATGCCCTGCTGTTGGCCTTCAACACTGTTGACCATGCCCTGCTGTTGGCCTTCAACACTGTTGACCATGCCCTGCTGTTGGCCTTCAACACTGTTGACCATGCTCTGCTGTTGGCCTTCAACACTGTTGACCATGCTCTGCTGTTGGCCTTCAACACTGTTGACCATGCCCTGCTGTTGGCCTTCAACACTGTTGACCATGCCCTGTTGTTGGCCTTCAACACTGTTGACCATGCCCTGCTGTTGGCCTTCAACACTGTTGACCATGCTCTGTTGTTGACCTTCAACACTGTTGACCATGCCCTGTTGTTGGCCTTCAACACTGTTGACCATGCCCTGCTGTTGGCCTTCAACACTGTTGACCATGCTCTGTTGTTGACCTTCAACACTGTTGACCATGCCCTGTTGTTGGCCTTCAACACTGTTGACCATGCTCTGTTGTTGGCCTTCAACACTGTTGACCATGCTCTGTTGTTGACCTTCAACACTGTTTACCATGCCCTGTTGTTGGCCTTCAACACTGTTGACCATGCTCTGTTGTTGGCCTTCAACACTGTTGACCATGCCCTGTTGTTGGCCTTCAACACTGTTGACCATGCCCTGCTGTTGGCCTTCAACACTGTTGACCATGCCCTGTTGTTGGCCTTCAACACTGTTGACCATGCCCTGTTGTTGGCCTTCAACACTGTTGACCATGCCCTGCTGTTGACCTTCAACACTGTTGACCATGCTCTGTTGTTGGCCTTCAACACTGTTGACCATGCCCTGTTGTTGGCCTTCAACACTGTTGACCATGCCCTGCTGTTGGCCTTCAACACTGTTGACCATGCCCTGCTGTTGGCCTTCAACACTGTTGACCATGCCCTGCTGTTGGCCTTTAACACTGTTGACCATGCCCTGCTGTTGGCCTTCAACACTGTTGACCATGCTCTGTTGTTGGCCTTCAACACTGTTGACCATGCCCTGTTGTTGGCCTTCAACACTGTTGACCATGCCCTGTTGTTGGCCTTCAACACTGTTGACCATGCCCTGCTGTTGGCCTTCAACACTGTTGACCATGCCCTGCTGTTGGCCTTTGACGTTATTAAAAGGCAGCTTATTTGGAAATTAAAAACAAAATGTAATAGTTTTCTCTTCTCTGGAAGTAGACAGATGGAGTCAATTGCAGATTTGAACTATAAATGGCCAGCTGTCACGCCCTGGCCATAGAGAGGCTTTTAATTCTCTATTTTGGTTAGGCCAGGGTGTGATTAGGGTGGGCATTCTAGTTTCTTTATTTCTATGTTTTCTGTCTATCGTTGTCTCTGATTAAGAATCATACTTAGGCAGCTTTTTCCCACCTGTGGTTTGTGGGTAGTTGTTTTGTGTTTTGTGTTTCTGCACCAGACAGAACTGTTCTGTTTTGTTCCACTTTGTTGTTTTGTTTCAGTGTTCAGTTTTTATAAATAATCATGAACACGTACCTCGCTGCGCTGCGGTCCTCTTCTTCAGACGAGCGTCACACCAGCAAATTGATAGGGTGTGACCTCCTATAAGTATCTTGGGATTTGGTTAGATGGCTTGGGCATCTAGTGACTACAGTTCATCCATCTAATGCCCTGGGCGTTGTGCCTAAAAACAGACCTTAGCCGTGGTATATTGGCCATATACCACACCTCCTCTGGCCTTATTGCTTAATGATAAAACCATGATATCTTGAACGTCATTGTTATGTAGTAATATGCACGGGTGTGATCGTTGTATGAATGAATCACAAGCCGTCCTAATGCAGTAATATCTTCACAGTAAAACACCACTATTATGGCTATTAATCATTCTTAAACAGTCAGTAAAATATCTTCACAGTAAAACACCACTATTATGGCTATTCATCATTCTTAAACAGTAAAAAGTAAAATAGATTATTTAGCTATCCTAAAGAGGAGGGTTATCCTTCTGGTTCATTCATGAACAGGTGGTGAGGAGATCCATTCTGTTACTTCGTGTCAGTTGAACACTGAATACCCAGCACTAGTTGCTCACGCTGCTTTGGTGGCTAGAGTGGTAACAGACGTGCTCGATGGAATGCGTTATCACGTGATGTTGCCAGGTCGGCAGCTGCCTTTGGATTAGGACCTCTGTTAGGAAACAGCCACAGTCCTGGCGAGGGTGGAGCCACTGGGCAGCACAATGCAACCCTGGAATGAACAGGCAAATAGGAGAGAGAACATGTGGTGGACCGGACCCTCTGTTAAATTACTGAGGTAGAAATATGGAGAGAGAAGATAACCTCCCGCGTTACGACATCAGCCAGTATTGTAATCTGACATGTCACCATCTAGGAGTTGTATTTCTACGAACTGCCAGTGTAGCGAGAGAGACTTTACCACACAGTTCTACGTCGTACATTTCTGCCTGCCTGAACGGCAAGAGCTCAGGTGAAAACACGAGACGACCCTGAGGATGGACAGAACATCACTCAGAGATGTACAAAAACTAAATAACAGTCAACACTCTTTCCTTTCCTAACATGACCTTAATGGATTGTAAATAAATCAGTTGACTGTCCGAGGATGGAACTACCATATGAGTTGCAACATCTTCATGTCGCTACGCCGACCGCGCAAACAAGCTACGCTAATCCTGTTCATTAGCTTTCTGCTAACGAACTTCAGTACATCCCGGTGTTCCGTACGCTTCACAATGGAACGTGCAGCATCAGAGCGGTCAGTTTTTTTCAAGTTTTCTACAATATTATTGGTCTATTATCATGTCAATCAACGCTTGAATAGAAACGTAGTTTACACCCCGGATATTAATGCCAACAGTCTCTACAGTCCCATTAGTTTTCATTACAGCCTGAGTATTAATGCCAACAGTCTCTACAGTCCCATTAGTTGTCATTACAGCCTGAGTATTAATGCCAACAGTCTCTACAGTCCCATTAGTTGTCATTACAGCCTGAGGATTAATGCCAACAGTCTCTACAGTCCCATTAGTTGTCATTACAGCCTGAGGATTAATGCCAACAGTCTCTACAGTCCCATTAGTTTTCATTACAGCCTGAGTATTAATGCCAACAGTCTCTACAGTCCCATTAGTTGTCATTACAGCCTGAGGATTAATGCCAACAGTCTCTACAGTCCCATTAGTTGTCATTACAGCCTGAGGATTAATGCCAACAGTCTCTACAGTCCCATTAGTTGTCATTACAGCCTGAGGATTAATGCCAACAGTCTCTACAGTCCCATTAGTTTTCATTACAGCCTGAGTATTAATGCCAACAGTCTCTACAGTCCCATTAGTTTTCATTACAGCCTGAGGATTAATGCCAACAGTCTCTACAGTCCCATTAGTTGTCATTACAGCCTGAGTATTAATGCCAACAGTCTCTACAGTCCCATTAGTTTTCATTACAGCCTGAGTATTAATGCCAACAGTCTCTACAGTCCCATTAGTTGTCATTACAGCCTGAGGATTAATGCCAACAGTCTCTACAGTCCCATTAGTTGTCATTACAGCCTGATGATTAATGCCAACAGTCTCTACAGTCCCATTAGTTGTCATTACAGCCTGAGTATTAATGCCAACAGTCTCTACAGTCCCATTAGCTTTCATTACAGCCTGAGTATTAATGCCAACAGTCTCTACAGTCCCATTAGTTTTCATTACAGCCTGAGTATTAATGCCAACAGTCTCTACAGTCCCATTAGTTTTCATTACAGCCTGAGGATTAATGCCAACAGTCTCTACAGTCCCATTAGTTGTCATTACAGCCTGAGGATTAATGCCAACAGTCTCTACAGTCCCATTAGCTTTCATTACAGCCTGAGTATTAATGCCAACAGTCTCTACAGTCCCATTAGTTTTCATTACAGCCTGAGTATTAATGCCAACAGTCTCTACAGTCCCATTAGTTGTCATTACAGCCTGAGTATTAATGCCAACAGTCTCTACAGTCCCATTAGTTGTCATTACAGCCTGAGTATTAATGCCAACAGTCTCTACAGTCCCATTAGTTGTCATTACAGCCTGAGTATTAATGCCAACAGTCTCTACAGTCCCATTAGTTGTCATTACAGCCTGAGTATTAATGCCAACAGTCTCTACAGTCCCATTAGTTGTCATTACAGCCTGAGTATTAATGCCAACAGTCTCTACAGTCCCATTAGCTTTCATTACAGCCTGAGTATTAATGCCAACAGTCTCTACAGTCCCATTAGCTTTCATTACAGCCTGAGTATTAATGCCAACAGTCTCTACAGTCCCATTAGCTTTCATTACAGCCTGAGTATTAATGCCAACAGTCTCTACAGTCCCATTAGTTGTCATTACAGCCTGAGTATTAATGCCAACAGTCTCTACAGTCCCATTAGTTGTCATTACAGCCTGAGTATTAATGCCAACAGTCTCTACAGTCCCATTAGTTGTCATTACAGCCTGAGTATTAATGCCAACAGTCTCTACAGTCCCATTAGCTTTCATTACAGCCTGAGTATTAATGCCAACAGTCTCTACAGTCCCATTAGCTTTCATTAAAACACCACTACAGCCTGAGTATTAATGCCAACAGTCTCTACAGTCCCATTAGCTTTCATTACAGCCTGAGTATTAATGCCAACAGTCTCTACAGTCCCATTAGTTGTCATTACAGCCTGAGTATTAATGCCAACAGTCTCTACAGTCCCATTAGTTGTCATTACAGCCTGAGTATTAATGCCAACAGTCTCTACAGTCCCATTAGTTGTCATTACAGCCTGAGTATTAATGCCAACAGTCTCTACAGTCCCATTAGTTGTCATTACAGCCTGAGGATTAATGCCAACAGTCTCTACAGTCCCATTAGTTGTCATTGTGTACGGATATTAATGCCAACAGTCTCTACAGTCCCATTAGTCGTCATTACAGCCTGAGGATTAATGCCAACAGTCTCTACAGTCCCATTAGTTGTCATTGTGTACGGTTATTAATGCCAACAGTCTCTACAGTCCCATTAGTTGTCATTACAGCCTGAGTATTAATGCCAACAGTCTCTACAGTCCCATTAGCTTTCATTACAGCCTGAGTATTAATGCCAACAGTCTCTACAGTCCCATTAGCTTTCATTACAGCCTGAGTATTAATGCCAACAGTCTCTACAGTCCCATTAGTTGTCATTACAGCCTGAGTATTAATGCCAACAGTCTCTACAGTCCCATTAGTTGTCATTACAGCCTGAGTATTAATGCCAACAGTCTCTACAGTCCCATTAGTTGTCATTACAGCCTGAGTATTAATGCCAACAGTCTCTACAGTCCCATTAGCTTTCATTACAGCCTGAGTATTAATGCCAACAGTCTCTACAGTCCCATTAGCTTTCATTACAGCCTGAGTATTAATGCCAACAGTCTCTACAGTCCCATTAGTTGTCATTACAGCCTGAGTATTAATGCCAACAGTCTCTACAGTCCCATTAGTTGTCATTACAGCCTGAGTATTAATGCCAACAGTCTCTACAGTCCCATTAGTTGTCATTACAGCCTGAGGATTAATGCCAACAGTCTCTACAGTCCCATTAGTTGTCATTGTGTACGGATATTAATGCCAACAGTCTCTACAGTCCCATTAGTCGTCATTACAGCCTGAGGATTAATGCCAACAGTCTCTACAGTCCCATTAGTTGTCATTACAGCCTGAGTATTAATGCCAACAGTCTCTACAGTCCCATTAGTTGTCATTACAGCCTGAGTATTAATGCCAACAGTCTCTACAGTCCCATTAGTTGTCATTACAGCCTGAGTATTAATGCCAACAGTCTCTACAGTCCCATTAGTTGTCATTACAGCCTGAGTATTAATGCCAACAGTCTCTACAGTCCCATTAGTTGTCATTACAGCCTGAGTATTAATGCCAACAGTCTCTACAGTCCCATTAGTTGTCATTACAGCCTGAGGATTAATGCCAACAGTCTCTACAGTCCCATTAGTTGTCATTACAGCCTGAGTATTAATGCCAACAGTCTCTACAGTCCCATTAGTTGTCATTACAGCCTGAGGATTAATGCCAACAGTCTCTACAGTCCCATTAGCTTTCATTACAGCCTGAGTATTAATGCCAACAGTCTCTACAGTCCCATTAGTTGTCATTACAGCCTGAGGATTAATGCCAACAGTCTCTACAGTCCCATTAGCTTTCATTACAGCCTGAGTATTAATGCCAACAGTCTCTACAGTCCCATTAGTTGTCATTACAGCCTGAGTATTAATGCCAACAGTCTCTACAGTCCCATTAGTTGTCATTACAGCCTGAGTATTAATGCCAACAGTCTCTACAGTCCCATTAGTTGTCATTACAGCCTGAGTATTAATGCCAACAGTCTCTACAGTCCCATTAGTTGTCATTACAGCCTGAGTATTAATGCCAACAGTCTCTACAGTCCCATTAGTTGTCATTACAGCCTGAGTATTAATGCCAACAGTCTCTACAGTCCCATTAGTTGTCATTACAGCCTGAGTATTAATGCCAACAGTCTCTACAGTCCCATTAGTCGTCATTACAGCCTGAGTATTAATGCCAACAGTCTCTACAGTCCCATTAGTTGTCATTACAGCCTGAGTATTAATGCCAACAGTCTCTACAGTCCCATTAGTTGTCATTACAGCCTGAGGATTAATGCCAACAGTCCCATTAGTTTTCATTACAGCCTGAGTATTAATGCCAACAGTCTCTACAGTCCCATTAGTCGTCATTACAGCCTGAGTATTAATGCCAACAGTCTCTACAGTCCCATTAGTTGTCATTACAGCCTGAGTATTAATGCCAACAGTCTCTACAGTCCCATTAGTTTTCATTACAGCCTGAGTATTAATGCCAACAGTCTCTACAGTCCCATTAGTCGTCATTACAGCCTGAGTATTAATGCCAACAGTCTCTACAGTCCCATTAGTTGTCATTACAGCCTGAGTATTAATGCCAACAGTCTCTACAGTCCCATTAGTTGTCATTACAGCCTGAGGATTAATGCCAACAGTCTCTACAGTCCCATTAGTTTTCATTACAGCCTGAGTATTAATGCCAACAGTCTCTACAGTCCCATTAGTCGTCATTACAGCCTGAGTATTAATGCCAACAGTCTCTACAGTCCCATTAGTTGTCATTACAGCCTGAGTATTAATGCCAACAGTCTCTACAGTCCCATTAGTTGTCATTACAGCCTGAGTATTAATGCCAACAGTCTCTACAGTCCCATTAGTTGTCATTACAGCCTGAGGATTAATGCCAACAGTCTCTACAGTCCCATTAGTTTTCATTACAGCCTGAGTATTAATGCCAACCGTCTCTACAGTCCCATTAGTCATCATTACAGCCTGAGTATTAATGCCAACAGTCTCTACAGTCCCATTAGTTGTCATTACAGCCTGAGGATTAATGCCAACAGTCTCTACAGTCCCATTAGTTGTCATTACAGCCTGAGGATTAATGCCAACAGTCTCTACAGTCCCATTAGTTGTCATTACAGCCTGAGTATTAATGCCAACAGTCTCTACAGTCCCATTAGTTGTCATTACAGCCTGAGGATTAATGCCAACAGTCTCTACAGTCCCATTAGTTGTCATTACAGCCTGAGTATTAATGCCAACAGTCTCTACAGTCCCATTAGTCGTCATTACAGCCTGAGTATTAATGCCAACAGTCTCTACAGTCCCATTAGTTGTCATTACAGCCTGAGGATTAATGCCAACAGTCTCTACAGTCCCATTAGTTGTCATTACAGCCTGAGGATTAATGCCAACAGTCTCTACAGTCCCATTAGTTGTCATTACAGCCTGAGTATTAATGCCAACAGTCTCTACAGTCCCATTAGTTGTCATTACAGCCTGAGTATTAATGCCAACAGTCTCTACAGTCCCATTAGTTGTCATTACAGCCTGAGTATTAATGCCAACAGTCTCTACAGTCCCATTAGTTGTCATTACAGCCTGAGGATTAATGCCAACAGTCTCTACAGTTCCATTAGCTTTCATTACAGCCTGAGTATTAATGCCAACAGTCTCTACAGTCCCATTAGCTTTCATTACAGCCTGAGTATTAATGCCAACAGTCTCTACAGTCCCATTAGTTGTCATTACAGCCTGAGTATTAATGCCAACAGTCTCTACAGTCCCATTAGTTGTCATTACAGCCTGAGGATTAATGCCAACAGTCTCTACAGTCCCATTAGTTGTCATTACAGCCTGAGTATTAATGCCAACAGTCTCTACAGTCCCATTAGTTGTCATTACAGCCTGAGTATTAATGCCAACAGTCTCTACAGTCCCATTAGCTTTCATTACAGCCTGAGTATTAATGCCAACAGTCTCTACAGTCCCATTAGCTTTCATTACAGCCAGAGTATTAATGCCAACAGTCTCTACAGTCCCATTAGTTGTCATTACAGCCTGAGTATTAATGCCAACAGTCTCTACAGTCCCATTAGTCGTCATTGTGGAACGGTGTTAGTCAACGCTGTGTTGTTTTGGTCCAGAGGCTCACAGTCGTTTGGATTGTAAACTAAGGCGTTGACAGCTTCACTCGCTGTGTTGGTGACATCAAAGGCAGACTGAGGTGTCGTTTAACTGTTGTTAGCACATCGGTAGATTTTTACTCGTTTTGAGAACATAAATGCTTCAAAATTCACAAACAGTGAATTTCTCATTAGAACAAAACGTATAAGATCTCCTAAGACTGTGTTTACCACAGACCTTATTTTCGGGCCTTTACCCAGAAACCCCCCCCCAAAATCCCCATGAATTCCTCATAGCCGTTGCCCGACAAGCCGTGGCAGAGTCCCTCCAAAACAGAGGCCATTACTGTTTCTCTCTATTGAAACCCGAGACACTGTAGGGTTTTGGAGCCTCTTCCCACCTCCTCTCTCTTGTTCCAGGTGTTGGGATATATCGCCAAAGGATCCTTTGGTCCCATTCTGAAGGTGAAGGACAAGGCCAAGCAGAAAACCTACGCTGTCAAGGTAACCCTCCAATAGCACTTTACACTCGCATGCATATCATATACACTGCAGGACCGAAAGTATGTGGACACCTGTTCATCAAACATCTCATTCCAAAATCATGGGCATTAATGTGGAGTTGGTCCCTCCCTTTTGCTGCTATAACAGCCTCCACTCTTCTGGGAAGGCTTTCCACTAGCTGTTGGAACATTGCTGCTATAACAGCCTCCACTCTTCTGGGAAGGCTTTCCACTAGATGTAGGAACATTGCTGCTATAACAGCCTCCACTCTTCTGGGAAGGCTTTCCACTAGATGTTGGAACATTGCTGCTATAACAGCCTCCACTCTTCTGGGAAGGCTTTCCACTAGATGTAGGAACATTGCTGCTATAACAGCCTCTACTCTTCTGGGAAGGCTTTCCACTAGATGTTGGGACATTGCTGCTATAACAGCCTCTACTCTTCTGGGAAGGCTTTCCACTAGATGTTGGAATATTGCTGCTATAACAGCCTCCACTCTTCTGGGAAGGCTTTCCACTAGCTGTTGGAACATTGCTGCTATAACAGCCTCCACTCTTCTGGGAAGGCTTTCCACTAGATGTAGGAACATTGCTGCTATAACAGCCTCCACTCTTCTGGGAAGGCTTTCCACTAGATGTTGGAACATTGCTGCTATAACAGCCTCCACTCTTCTGGGAAGGCTTTCCACTAGATGTAGGAACATTGCTGCTATAACAGCCTCTACTCTTCTGGGAAGGCTTTCCACTAGATGTTGGGACATTGCTGCTATAACAGCCTCTACTCTTCTGGGAAGGCTTTCCACTAGATGTTGGAATATTGCTGCTATAACAGCCTCCACTCTTCTGGGAAGGCTTTCCACTAGATGTTGGTACATTGCTGCTATAACAGCCTCCACTCTTCTGGGAAGGCTTTCCACTAGATGTTGGAACATTGCTGCTATAACAGACTCTCCACTCTTCTGGGAAGGCTTTCCACTAGATGTTGGAACATTGCTGCTATAACAGCCTCCACTCTTCTGGGAAGGCTTTCCACTAGATGTTGGAACATTGCTGCTATAACAGCCTCCACTCTTCTGGGAAGGCTTTCCACTAGATGTTGGAACATTGCTGCTATAACAGCCTCCACTCTTCTGGGAAGGCTTTCCACTAGATGTTGGAACATTGCTGCTATAACAGCCTCCACTCTTCTGGGAAGGCTTTCCACTAGATGTTGGAACATTGCTGCTATAACAGCCTCCACTCTTCTGGGAAGGCTTTCCACTAGATGTTGGAACATTGCTGCTATAACAGCCTCCACTCTTCTGGGAAGGCTTTCCACTAGATGTTGGAACATTGCTGCTATAACAGCCTCCACTCTTCTGGGAAGGCTTTCCACTAGATGTTGGAACATTGCTGCTATAACAGCCTCCACTCTTCTGGGAAGGCTTTCCACTAGATGTTGGAACATTGCTGCTATAACAGCCTCCACTCTTCTGGGAAGGCTTTCCACTAGATGTTGGGACATTGCTGCTATAACAGCCTCCACTCTTCTGGGAAGGCTTTCCACTAGATGTTGGAACATTGCTGCTATAACAGCCTCCACTCTTCTGGGAAGGCTTTCCACTAGATGTTGGGACATTGCTGCTATAACAGCCTCCACTCTTCTGGGAAGGCTTTCCACTAGATGTTGGAACATTGCTGCTATAACAGCCTCCACTCTTCTGGGAAGGCTTTCCACTAGATGTTGGGACATTGCTGCTATAACAGCCTCCACTCTTCTGGGAAGGCTTTCCACTAGATGTTGGGACATTGCTGCTATAACAGCCTCCACTCTTCTGGGAAGGCTTTCCACTAGATGTTGGGACATTGCTGCTATAACAGCCTCCACTCTTCTGGGAAGGCTTTCCACTAGATGTAGGAACATTGCTGCTATAACAGCCTCCACTCTTCTGGGAAGGCTTTCCACTAGATGTTGGAACATTGCTGCTATAACAGCCTCCACTCTTCTGGGAAGGCTTTCCACTAGATGTTGGGACATTGCTGCTATAACATCCTCCACTCTTCTGGGAAGGCTTTCCACTAGATGTTGGAACATTGCTGCTATAACAGCCTCCACTCTTCTGGGAAGGCTTTCTACTAGATGTTGGAACATTGCTGCTATAACAGCCTCCACTCTTCTGGGAAGGCTTTCCACTAGATGTTGGGACATTGCTGCTATAACAGCCTCCAGTCTTCTGGGAAGGCTTTCCACTAGATGTTGGAACATTGCTGCTATAACAGCCTCCAGTCTTCTGGGAAGGCTTTCCACTAGATGTTGGAACATTGCTGCTATAACAGCCTCCACTCTTCTGGTTAAGGCTTTCCACTAGATGTTGGAACATTGCTGCTATAACAGCCTCCACTCTTCTGGTTAAGGCTTTCCACTAGATGTTGGAACATTGCTGCTATAACA
Source organism: Oncorhynchus keta (assembly GCF_023373465.1). NCBI lineage: Eukaryota > Metazoa > Chordata > Actinopteri > Salmoniformes > Salmonidae > Oncorhynchus > Oncorhynchus keta. The sequence continues at coordinate 174,606 of NW_026290923.1, read as the reverse complement.
GCCTCCACTCTTCTGGTTAAGGCTTTCCACTAGATGTTGGAACATTGCTGCTATAACAGCCTCCACTCTTCTGGTTAAGGCTTTCCACTAGATGTTGGAACATTGCTGCTATAACAGCCTCCACTCTTCTGGGAAGGCTTTCCACTAGATGTTGGAACATTGCTGTCGGGACTTGCGTCCATTCATCCAGAAGAGCATTAGTGAGGTCAGGCACTGATGTTGGGTGATTAGGCCTGGCTCGCAGTCGGCGTTCAAATTCATCCCAAAGGTGTTTGATGGGGTTGAGGTCAGGGCTCTGTGCAGGCCAGTCAAGTTCTTCCACACCGATCTCGACAAATAAGTTCTATAATTTTTAATTTGACCTTTATTTAACTAGGCAAGTCAGTTAAGAACAAATTCTTATTTTCAATGACGGCCTAGGAACAGTGGGTTAACTGCCTGTTCAGGGGCAGAACGACAGATTTGTACCTTGTCAGCTCGGGGGTTTGTCATGCTGAAACAGGAAAGGGCCTTCCCCAAACTGTTGCCACAAAGTTGGAAGCACAAAATAGTCTAAAATAGTAATTGTATGCTGTCGTGTTAAGATTTCCCTTCACTGGAACTAAGAGGCCTGAACCATGAAAAACAGCCCCAGACCATTATTCCTTCTCCACCAAACTTTACAGTGGGCACTATGAATTGGGGCAGGTAGCGTTCTCCTGGCATCTGCCAAACCCCGATTAGTCCATCAGACTAAGGTGGCATCCTATGCTGGTGCCTCGTTGAAAGTCACTGAGCTCTTCAATAAGGCCATTCTACTGCCAATGTTTGTCTACGGAGACTGCATGGATGTGTGCTCGATTTTATACACCTGTGAGCAACAGGTGTGGCTGAAATAGCAGAATCCACTAATTTTAAGGGGTGTCCACATACTTTTGTATATATATAAATTAGCTGAATGGCAGATAACTGGACTGTCTATGAGAAGAATTGCTGTGTACTACATGTTAATGTCATCCCATGCTCACATCATCTGTGTGTGTGTGTGTGTGTGTGTGTGTGTGTGTGTGTGTGTGTGTGTGTGTGTGTGTGTGTGTGTGTGTGTGTGTGTGTGTGTGTGTGTGTGTGTGTGTGTGTGTGTGTGTGTGTGTGTGTGTGTGTGTGTCTGTGTTCTCAGGTAATCCCTAAGTCAGAGATCCTGAGGCTGGGCGTTCTGGAACAGTCTAAAGAAGAAGTTATAGTACAGGTGAGAGAGAGAGAGAGAGAGGACGTGCTCTATAGGTGGGTCAGAGAGAGAGAGAGAGAGAGAGGTCGTGCTCTATAGGTGGGTCAGAGAGAGAGAGAGAGAGAGGGCGTGCTCTATAGGTGGGTCAGAGAGAGAGAGAGAGAGGTTGTGCTGTATAGGTGGGTCAGAGAGAGAGAGAGAGAGAGAGAGAGGTTGTGCTCTATAGGTGGGTCAGAGAGAGAGAGAGAGAGAGAGAGAGAGAGAGGTTGTGCTGTCCAGGTGGGTCAGAGAGAGAGGTCGTGCTCTACAGGTGGGTCAGAGAGAGAGAGGTCGTGCTCTACAGGTGGGTCAGAGAGAGAGAGGTCGTGCTGTACAGGTGGGTCAGAGAGAGAGAGGTCGTGCTCTACAGTTGGGTCAGAGAGAGAGAGGTCGTGCTCTACAGGTGGGTCAGAGAGAGAGAGGTCGTGCTGTACAGGTGGGTCAGAGAGAGAGAGGTCGCGCTCTACAGGTGGGTCAGAGAGAGAGAGAGAGAGAGAGAGGTCATGCTCTACAGGTGGGTCAGAGAGAGAGAGAGAGGTCGCGCTCTACAGGTGGGTCAGAGAGAGAGAGAGAGAGGTCGTGCTGTACAGGTGGGTCAGAGAGAGAGAGGTCGCGCTCTACAGGTGGGTCAGAGAGAGAGAGAGAGAGAGAGAGAGGTCATGCTCTACAGGTGGGTCAGAGAGAGAGAGAGAGAGAGAGGTCATGCTCTACAGGTGGGTCAGAGAGAGAGAGAGAGGACGTGCTCTACAGGTGGGTCAGAGAGAGAGAGAGAGGTCATGCTCTACAGGTGGGTCAGAGAGAGAGAGAGAGAGAGATCATGCTCTACAGGTGGGTCAGAGAGAGAGGATGTGCTGTACAGGTGGGTCAGAGAGAGAGAGAGAGAGAGAGAGAGGTCATGCTCTACAGGTGGGTTAGAGAGAGAGAGAGAGAGAGAGAGAGAGATGTGCTGTACAGGTGGGTCAGAGAGAGAGAGAGAAAGAGGTCATGCTCTACAGGTGGGTTAGAGAGAGAGAGGATGTGCTGTACAGGTGGGTCAGAGAGAGAGAGAGAGAGAGGTCATGCTCTACAGGTGGGTCAGAGAGAGAGAGGTCGTGCTCTATAGGTGGGTCAGAGAGAGAGAGAGAGAGAGAGGTTGTGCTGTACAGGTGGGTCAGAGAGAGAGAGGATGTGCTGTACAGGTGGGTCAGAGAGAGAGAGAGAGAGAGAGGTCATGCTCTACAGGTGGGTTAGAGAGAGAGAGAGAGAGAGAGAGGTCATGCTCTACAGGTGGGTTAGAGAGAGAGAGAGAGAGAGAGAGGTCATGCTCTACAGGTGGGTGAGAGAGAGAGAGAGAGAGAGAGAGGTCATGCTCTACAGGTGGGTCAGAGAGAGAGAGAGAGGATGTGCTGTACAGGTGGGTCAGAGAGAGAGAGAGAGTCATGCTCTACAGGTGGGTTAGAGAGAGAGAGAGAGAGAGGTCATGCTCTACAGGTGGGTCAGAGAGAGAGAGGATGTGCTGTACAGGTGGGTCAGAGAGAGAGAGAGAGAGAGGCCATGCTCTACAGGTGGGTTAGAGAGAGAGAGAGAGAGAGGTCATGCTCTACAGGTGGGTCAGAGAGAGAGAGGTCATGCTCTACAGGTGGGTTAGAGAGAGAGAGAGAGAGGATGTGCTGTACAGGTGGGTCAGAGAGAGAGAGAGAGAGAGAGGTCATGCTCTACAGGTGGGTCAGAGAGAGAGAGAGAGAGGGGTCATGCTCTACAGGTGGGTCAGACGGATGCTGTATATGTGTTGTAGAGTGCTGTCTGTACACACCGTATACTGGTTTAGACAGGGTCGTGGGTCGTGACTAGCTATACACACTGTTATAGTGGTTTAGACAGGGTCGTGGGTCGTGACTAGCTATACACACTGTTATAGTGGTTTAGACAGGGTCGTGGGTCGTGACTAGCTATACACACTGTTATAGTGGTTTAGACAGGGTCGTGGGTCGTGACTAGCTATACACACTGTTATAGTGGTTTAGACAGCGTCCTGTCTAGCTATACACACTGTTATAGTGGTTTAGACAGGGTCGTGTCTTGCTATACACACTGTTATAGTGGTTTAGACAGGGTCGTGTCTAGCTATACACACTGTTATAGTGGTTTAGACAGGGTCGTGACTAGCTATACACACTGTTATAGTGGTTTAGACAGGGTCGTGTCTAGCTATACACACTGTTATAGTGGTTTAGACAGGGTCGTGGGTCGTGAATAGCTATACACACTGTTATAGTGGTTTAGACTGGGTCGTGGGTCGTGAATAGCTATACACACTGTTATAGTGGTTTAGACAGGGTCGTGGGTCGTGACTAGCTATACACACTGTTATAGTGGTTTAGACAGGGTCGTGTCTAGCTATACACACTGTTATAGTGGTTTAGACTGGGTCGTGGTTCGTGAATAGCTATACACACTGTTATAGTGGTTTAGACAGGGTCGTGGGTCGTGACTAGCTATACACACTGTTATAGTGGTTTAGACAGGGTCGTGTCTAGCTATACACACTGTTATAGTGGTTTAGACTGGGTCGCGGGTCGTGCATAGCTATACACACTGTTATAGTGGTTTAGACAGGGTTGTTACTAGCTATACACGCTGTTATAGTGGTTTAGACAGGGTCGTGGGTCGTGACTAGCTATACACACTGTTATAGTGGTTTAGACAGGGTCGTGTCTAGCTATACACACTGTTATAGTGGTTTAGACAGGGTCGTGGGTCGTGCTAGCTATACACGCTGTTATAGTGGTTTAAACAGGGTCGTGGGTCGTGACTAGCTATACACACTGTTATAGTGGTTTAGACAGGGTCGTGACTAGCTATACACACTGTTATAGTGGTTTAGACAGGGTCGTGGGTCGTGAATAGCTATACACACTGTTATAGTGGTTTAGACAGGGTCGTGGGTCGTGCTAGCTATACACGCTGTTATAGTGGTTTAGACAGGGTCGTGACTAGCTATACACACTGTAATGGGTCGTGACTAGCTATACACACTGTTATAGTGGTTTAGACAGGGTCGTGGGTCGTGCTAGCTATACACACTGTTATAGTGGTTTAGACAGGGTCGTGGGTCGTGTCTAGCTATACACACTGTTATAGTGGTTTAGACAGGGTCGTGGGTCGTGCTAGCTATACACGCTGTTATAGTGGTTTAGACAGGGTCGTGACTAGCTATACACACTGTTATGGGTCGTGACTAGCTATACACACTGTTATAGTGGTTTAGACAGGGTCGTGACTAGCTATACACTCTGTTATAGTGGTTTAGACAGGGTCGTGGGTCGTGACTAGCTATACACACTGTTATAGTGGTTTAGACTGGGTCGCGGGTCGTGAATAGCTATACACACTGTTATAGTGGTTTAGACAGGGTCGTGTCTAGCTATACACACTGTTATAGTGGTTTAGACAGGGTCGTGGGTCGTGAATAGCTATACACACTGTTATAGTGGTTTAAACAGGGTCGTGGGTCGTGACTAGCTATACACACTGTTATAGTGGTTTAGACAGGGTCGTGGGTCGTGACTAGCTATACACACTGTTATAGTGGTTTAGACAGGGTCGTGGGTTGTGACTAGCTATACACACTGTTATAGTGGTTTAGACAGGGTCGTGGGTCGTGACTAGCTATACACACTGTTATAGTGGTTTAGACAGGGTCGTGTCTAGCTATACACACTGTTATAGTGGTTTAGACAGGGTCGTGTCTAGCTATACACACTGTTATAGTGGTTTAGACAGGGTCGTGTCTAGCTATACACACTGTTATAGTGGTTTAGACAGGGTCGTGGGTCGTGAATAGCTATACACACTGTTATAGTGGTTTAGACAGGGTCGTGTCTAGCTATACACACTGTTATAGTGGTTTAGACAGGGTCGTGGGTCGTGCTAGCTATACACGCTGTTATAGTGGTTTAGACAGGGTCGTGGGTCGTGACTAGCTATACACACTGTTATAGTGGTTTAGACAGGGTCGTGTCTAGCTATACACACTGTTATAGTGGTTTAGACAGGGTCGTGTCTAGCTATACACACTGTTATAGTGGTTTAGACAGGGTCGTGGGTCGTGCTAGCTATACACGCTGTTATAGTGGTTTAGACAGGGTCGTGGGTCGTGACTAGCTATACACACTGTTATAGTGGTTTAGACAGGGTCGTGACTAGCTATACACACTGTTATGGGTTGTGACTAGCTATACACACTGTTATAGTGGTTTAGACAGGGTCGTGTCTAGCTATACACACTGTTATAGTGGTTTAGACAGGGTCGTGTCTAGCTATACACACTGTTATAGTGGTTTAGACAGGGTCGTGGGTCGTGCTAGCTATACACGCTGTTATAGTGGTTTAGACAGGGTCGTGGGTCGTGAATAGCTATACACACTGTTATAGTGGTTTAGACTGGGTCGTGGGTCGTGACTAGCTATACACACTGTTATAGTGGTTTAGACAGGGTTGTTACTAGCTATACACGCTGTTATAGTGGTTTAGACAGGGTCGTGGGTCGTGACTAGCTATACACACTGTTATAGTGGTTTAGACAGGGTCGTGGGTCGTGAATAGCTATACACACTGTTATAGTGGTTTAGACAGGGTCGTGGGTCGTGAATAGCTATACACACTGTTATAGTGGTTTAGACAGGGTCGTGTCTAGCTATACACACTGTTATAGTGGTTTAGACAGGGTCGTGGGTCGTACACACTGTTATAGTGGTTTAGACAGGGTCGTGTCTAGCTATACACACTGTTATAGTGGTTTAGACAGGGTCGTGGGTCGTGCTAGCTATACACGCTGTTATAGTGGTTTAGACAGGGTCGTGACTAGCTATACACACTGTTATAGTGGTTTAGACAGGGTCGTGACTAGCTATACACACTGTTATGGGTCGTGACTAGCTATACACATCCTTATAGTGGTTTAGACAGGGTCGTGACTAGCTATACACACTGTTATAGTGGTTTAGACAGGGTTGTTACTAGCTATACACTCTGTTATAGTGGTTTAGACAGGGTCGTGTCTCGCTATACACTCTGTTATAGTGGTTTAGACAGGGTCGCTATACACACTGTTATAGTGGTTTAGACAGGGCCGTGTCTCGCTATACACTCTGTTATAGTGGTTTACAGGGTCTGTTATAGTGGTTTAGACAGGGCCGTGACTAGCTATACACTCTGTTATAGTGGTTTAGACAGGGTCGCTATACACACTGTTATAGTGGTTTAGACAGGGTCGTGTCTCGCTATACACTCTGTTATAGTGGTTTAGACAGGGTCGCTATACACACTGTTATAGTGGTTTAGACAGGGCCGTGTCTCGCTATACACTCTGTTATAGTGGTTTAGACAGGGTCGCTATACACACTGTTATAGTGGTTTAGACAGGGTCGTGTCTCGCTATACACTCTGTTATAGTGGTTTAGACAGGGTCGCTATACACACTGTTATACTGCTGATACTCGCTGTTTATTATCTATACATAGTCACTTTACCCCTACCTGCATGTACAAAGTACCTCGACCTGTCAAGGCTCAAGTAGCAGTACGTGATTACGAGCGTTATCAGGTGTTTTCGGGTTTTCGTCATTGATTATTTGGACGAGTCAGGATTGGTGAAAGGAGGTGCTCAAACTGGGGCGGTGATTTCAACCCTGTGTGTGGATGATAAACGCTTTCTACTAGATTCCACAGCCACAAAGTCAGAATTGGCTGCGTTGTAACGTTCGTCGTCCTCGTCTGAGGGGGAGTAGGAGAGATCGGACCAACATGCAGCGTGGTACGGGTCCATTTATTCAACACAACACTAAACTAAATAACAACGGAGAAACGAAACAGTTCTGAAAGGTGACAGAAAACATTCACCCACAAATACAGGTGGGAAAAATGGCTGCCTAAGTATGGTTCCCAATCAGAGACAACGATAGACAGCTGTCCCTGATTGGGAACCAGACCCAGCCGAACACATAAACACAACCTAGTAACACAAAGACAAAATAAAGGAACTAAGGTCAGAACGTGACAAGCATCTTAAAAATTCCGGATATTTTTTTGCTTTTTGTTCATGATAAACACAGTAGAGGTGTTGTTCATGATAAACACAGTAGAGGTGTTGTTCATGATAAACACAGTAGAGGTGTTGTTCATAATAAACACAGTAGAGGTGTTGTTCATAATAAACACAGTAGAGGTGTTGTTCATAATAAACACAGTAGAGGTGTTGTTCATAATAAACACAGTAGAGGTGTTGTTCATAATAAACACAGTAGAGGTGTTGTTCATAATAAACACAGTAGAGGTGTTGTTCATAATAAACACAGTAGAGGTGTTGTTCATAATAAACACAGTAGAGGTGTTGTTCATAATAAACACAGTAGAGGTGTTGTTCATAATAAACACAGTAGAGGTGTTGTTCATAATAAACACAGTAGAGGTGTTGTTCATGATAAACACAGTAGAATAATAAACACAGTAGAGGTGTTGTTCATAATAAACACAGTAGAGGTGTTGTTCATAATAAACACAGTAGAGGTGTTGTTCATAATAAACACAGTAGAGGTGTTGTTCATAATAAACACAGTAGAGGTGTTGTTCATAATAAACACAGTAGAAGTGTTGTTCATAATAAACACAGTAGAGGTGTTGTTCATAATAAACACAGTAGAAGTGTTGTTCATGATAAACACAGTAGAGGTGTTGTTCATAATAAACACAGTAGAGGTGTTGTTCATGATAAACACAGTAGAGGTGTTGTTCATCATAAACACAGTAGAGGTGTTGTTCATGATAAACACAGTAGAGGTGTTGTTCATGATAAACACAGTAGAGGTGTTGTTCATAATAAACACAGTAGAGGTATTGTTCATGATAAACACAGTAGAGGTGTTGTTCATAATAAACACAGTAGAGGTGTTGTTCATAATAAACACAGTAGAGGTGTTGTTCATAATCAACAGTAGAGGTGTTGTTCATGATAAACACAGTAGAGGTGTTGTTCATAATAAACACAGTAGAGGTGTTGTTCATGATAAACACAGTAGAGGTGTTGTTCATAATAAACACAGTAAAGGTGTTGTTCATGATAAACACAGTAGAAGTGTTGTTCATGATAAACACAGTAGAGGTGTTGTTCATGATAAACACAGTAGAGGTGTTGTTCATAATAAACACAGTAGAGGTGTTGTTCATAATAAACACAGTAGAGGTGTTGTTCATAATAAACACAGTAGAGGTGTTGTTCATAATAAACACAGTAGAGGTGTTGTTCATAATAAACACAGTAGAGGTGTTGTTCATAATAAACACAGTAGAGGTGTTGTTCATAATAAACACAGTAGAGGTGTTGTTCATGATAAACACAGTAGAGGTGTTGTTCATGATAAACACAGTAGAGGTGTTGTTCATAATAAACACAGTAGAGGTATTGTTCATGATAAACACAGTAGAGGTGTTGTTCATAATAAACACAGTAGAGGTGTTGTTCATAATAAACACAGTAGAGGTGTTGTTCATAATAAACACAGTAGAGGTGTTGTTCATGATAAATGGGTGAAATTAGCAGAAGGAGCACTTTTGACCAAGACTTTCCTTTTGAGAGGGAAACTTTGCTTCCTTCCTTCGCACAACGGTAATCATTTAATTAATCAACATTTCCCCCCAGAAGTAAAACAGGAAATGACAAACTTTCGCGAGAATTTTACTTCACCGAGATTACTCTTAGGCTGACCTGTGACCTTTGTCCTCAGCGTCAGGTGCGTCACCCGTTCGTCCACGACCTTCAGGACTGCTGGCAGACACAGAGACACCTCTACATTAGTGAGTCACACAGGAAGCATCCAGACCTGAACCCCTATAGAACCCTAATGCCCCCAACCCTAAAACCAACCTCACCGTGTCCTTACTTAGACACAGATACACAGATACACCTTTACATTAGTCACATAGAAACTCCCTAGACCCTACAACCCACTGCCCCTCTGCCCTTAACCTCATTATCCCACTGCCCCCTGCCGTTATCCTCATTATCCCACTGCCCCACTGCCCTTAACCTCATTATCCCACTGCCCCTCTGCCCTTAACCTCATTATCCCACTGCCCCCTGCCGTTATCCTCATTATCCCACTGCCCCCTGCCGTTATCCTCATTATCTCACTGCCCCACTGCCCTTAACCTCATTATCCCACTGCCCCACTGCCATTAACCTCATTATCCCACTGCCCCCTGCCGTTATCCTCATTATCCCACTGCCCCCTGCCGTTATCCTCATTATCCCACTGCCCCACTGCCCTTAACCTCATTATCCCACTGCCCCTCTGCCCTTAACCTCATTATCCCACTGCCCCACTGCCCTTAACCTCATTATCCCACTGCCCCCTGCCGTTATCCTCATTATCCCACTGCCCCACTGCCCTTAACCTCATTATCCCACTGCCCCTCTGCCCTTAACCTCATTATCCCACTGCCCCACTGCCGTTATCCTCATTATCCCACTGCCCCCTGCCGTTATCCTCATTATCCCACTGCCCCACTGCCCTTAACCTCATTATCCCACTGCCCCTCTGCCCTTAACCTCATTATCCCACTGCCCCACTGCCCTTAACCTCATTATCCCACTGCCCCCTGCCGTTATCCTCATTATCCCACTGCCCCACTGCCCTTAACCTCATTATCCCACTGCCCCTCTGCCCTTAACCTCATTATCCCACTGCCCCACTGCCCTTAACCTCATTATCCCACTGCCCCCTGCCGTTATCCTCATTATCCCACTGCCCCACTGCCCTTAACCTCATTATCCCACTGCCCCACTGCCCTTAACCTCATTATCCCACTGCCCCACTGCCCTTAACCTCATTATCCCACTGCCCCCTGCCGTTATCCTCATTATCTCACTGCCCCACTGCCCTTAACCTCATTATCTCACTGCCCCACTGCCCTTAACCTCATTATCCCACTGCCCCACTGCCGTTAGCCTCATTATCTCACTGCCCCACTGCCCTTAACCTCATTATCCCACTGCCCCACTGCCCTTAACCTCAGTATCCCACTGCCCCCTGCCGTTATCCTCATTATCCCACTGCCCCACTGCCGTTAACCTCATTATCCCACTGCCCCACTGCCCTTAACCTCATTATCCCACTGCCCCACTGCCCTTAACCTCATTATCCCACTGCCCCCTGCCGTTAACCTCATTATCCCATTGCCCCACTGCCCTTAACCTCATTATCCCACTGCCCCACTGCCCTTAACCTCATTATCCCACTGCCCCCTGCCGTTAATCTCATTATCCCACTGCCCTTAACCTCATTATCCCACTGCCCCACTGCCCTTAACCTCATTATCCCACTGCCCCAGTGCCCTTAACCTCATTATCCCACTGCCGTTAACCTCATTATCCCACTGCCCCACTGCCCTTAACCTCATTATCCCACTGCCCCAGTGCCCTTAACCTCATTATCCCACTGCCCTTAACCTCATTATCCGACTGGCCCACTGTCACTACCCAGACACAGAGACATCTCACATAGGAACCTAAACTCACCCCTCACTCCCCACCAATAACAGACCACACCTGGGAGCTCTAATCCCTCACCCGGAGTCCGTCCCAACATTTAACCCTTCACCTTAAAAACCGTTGCTTGGACACGTTGATGCTCCTGTCTGGTTCCTCTCTCGTTCCCAACCTGTTCCTCTCTAGTTCCCAACCTGTTCCTTTCTAGGTCACATCCTGTTCCTCTCTAGTTCCCAACCTGTTCCTCTCTAGTTCCCAACCTGTTCCTCTCTAGTTCCCAACCTGTTCCTTTCTAGGTCACATCCTGTTCCTCTCTAGTTCCCAACCTGTTCCTCTCTAGTTCCCAACCTGTTCCTTTCTAGGTCACATCCTGTTCCTCTCTAGTTCCCAACCTGTTCCTCTCTAGTTCCCAACCTGTTCCTCTCTAGTTCCCAACCTGTTCCTTTCTAGGTCACATCCTGTTCCTCTCTAGTTCCCAACCTGTTCCTCTCTAGGTCACATCCTGTTCCTCTCTAGGTCACATCTTGTTCCTCTCTAGTTCCCAACCTGTTCCTCTCTAGGTCACATCCTGTTCCTCTCTAGGTCACATCTTGTTCCTCTCTCGTTCCCAACCTGTTCCTCTCTAGGTCACATCCTGTTCCTCTCTAGTTCCCAACCATGTCCCAAATGGAACTCTATTCCCTATGAAGTGGACTACTATAGACCAGAGCCCTATAAAGTGCACTACTATAGACCAGAGCCCTATGGAGTGCACTACTATAGACCAGAGCCCTATAAAGTGCACTACTATAGACCAGAGCCCTATAAAGTGCACTACTATAGACCAGAGCCCTATAAAGTGCACTACTATAGACCAGAGCCCTATAAAGTGCACTATAGACCAGAGCCCTATGGAGTGCACTACTGTAGACCAGAGCCCTATGGAGTGCACTACTATAGACCAGAGCCCTATGGAGTGCACTACTATAGACCAGAGCCCTATGGAGTGCACTACTATAGACCAGAGCCCTATAAAGTGCACTACTATAGACCAGAGCCCTATAAAGTGCACTACTATAGACCAGAGCCCTATAAAGTGCACTACTATAGACCAGAGCCCTATAAAGTGCACTATAGACCAGAGCCCTATGGAGTGCACTACTGTAGACCAGAGCCCTATGGAGTGCACTACTATAGACCAGAGCCCTATGGAGTGCACTACTATAGACCAGAGCCCTATGGAGTGCACTACTATAGACCAGAGCCCTATGGAGTGCACTACTATAGACCAGAGCCCTATGGAGTGCACTACTATAGACCAGAGCCCTATGGAGTGCACTACTATAGACCAGAGCCCTATGG